>NC_033640.1:2263748-2306628 GCF_001540865.1 Ananas comosus
ATCCCTTTATTCTTTTTTATTTTGCATTTTTTTTTTATGGACAAGACGCCATCGTGAGGAAAGCATTGAAGGTAGTTCACATAAAAGTTTGTAATTCATTGAATGACTAAAATCTGAATTTTCACAATGAGTTCCATTTTTTTTTTGAACTTTCTTGTTGAAAGAATTGTTGGGGCCATTTGGTTTGTCACCTTAGGGGGTACTGATTAAAGACCCGATCATATAGATGTGGTCATGTGCTTTATCTATACAGTTTAGGATAAGTCTTAGTCTATATGTTTCTTATCAGTTTTTAGAATTTTTTTAAACATTATCTATATTTATTATATGTTCATAATCATCCAATCTAATCAAGAGTCAGGATATTTAGGGGTTCTCTCGTCTATTCTATTTATTGCGGATGTGTTATTTTCGCGCTTCGCACAATTCGTAGGATATAATTCGTATAATTCGTTTTTTAATTTCTTTAAATTTCGGTTAGAAAATACGTGTAAAAACGGGCTCGGTATATAATATTCGAATACGTGTGGATTTTCACGGACTTTGGATACTTCACCAGTATTAAAAATTCGGAATCAAAAATTCGCGCTAGTTATAATAAATATATAATAATAATACTATTATTAATTACAAAATTTTTAACTAAAATATTAATAAATATTTTATATAAAACATACAAATAAGTATACTATTAAATAATAAATTATAATTATATCAACAAATCAGTAATATATTATATACTCTATCATACTATACTGAGAGGGAGGTTCCACTGTGGAGTGGTGGACTCGCCTCCACGCCGGTCCGCAGCTGAAATAGCTCCGTGTGACCTCGCACTCACTTCCAACTCGAAGCAGTTATTTTTACTGTTATCTTTCCCTTTGGTGACCGATCGGTGCGACAGAGATGGATCCGCCCGCGCCCGGCCTTGCTACCTGCCAGCCGCAGAGAAATGCGCGCAGAGGAGCGGCGAACGGGGGGGGAGCGGCGGGGGACGGCGGTGGGGCGACGGGGTAGCGGGAGCCGAGGGGCGGGGGGGCGACCTGTGTGGGGAATTCGCTCTCGAGTTGGGCTGTTCGTACTTAGAGTAAAAGGAACACAACTAGGTTTGCCTTGCGTATGAGTGCACATATGGTAAAGGTGGATCACAATGGATAAACATGATAAGTTAGTTGGATTGAGAGCCTCCAATAATAAAGTATGTTGCAACTTTTGATTATGTTGCTTCACGTCCAGCTGACTTCGGAAAGCAACAATTTGGACAAGAACGAAGCGAGTGTGGCAAACTGTTCGACAGGTTGATCGATGGCGACACTAGAAGGTAGATAGATCAAAGATGTTTTGTCGGCAGGGGTTCATCTTTCCCATTTTGGAGACGACTCGGGCGAGGAGATGGGATCCGCCGCCGCGGCCCTTGCTCCCGGCGCCGGCGAGTGCGGCGGAGGACGACGACGACGCGAGCGGCGACGAGACCGGCGGCGACGTGAGCGGCGACAAGAGCGGCGACGATGCGACCCTCGGCCGCAAATCCGCGACCGCGATCGCCGATTTTTTGGGCGAATTGTTCGCGAATCGCGATTAATTCGCGAATAATAATTTTTGACGAAAAAATCGCGTTTTTTTTCAAACTTTTGGGAAAAATACGAAATTCGCCGTTTAATTCGTATTTTAAAAAATACGCGTATAATTCGCGTATTAATCGCGAATTAACTAACTAGGCTATATATACGCCCCGTTTTCTCCCGTAGGAACGACGGAAAAAGAATACGATGTAATTCGAGAATCCACAAAATCTTCCTTCTTCTCTCTCTTCTTCCTCTCTGGGATTTCCACCTACGTTCCCGGGGTTTTAGAGCGTGGACATAGGAGAGGACTCTGGTAGCCCTCTCCGATTGGCATCCGTGACGTAAGGCGATCCGTTCCGTGACGTAAAGCGTACGCGTGGAAGAAGACGAGAAACGTGGGAGATCCAGAAGCATCGAGACAGGGACGATCAAAGAAGGCTTGTAAAACGAGCAACCCGATCCAATTTCGGTTCCCGGATACGTTGGCTATCCGATTTGTAAGTTTCCGCTGCCTATTATATCCAACAGAAAAAATGTCATTTTCATAAATTCATTCTTTTTTTTTATATATGTACCTTTTGGTTTTTTGGTTTTGAAAAATCACAACTTATTATCCATGGTCTTATGTTATAGGGTATTTGCTTCTGCTCAGGTGTTGTTGTGTTTAATTATATATATATTTTTTTTTCAGGATTTGAGACTGTTACATACATGTTAGAGGTAACTCAAGTTACATATCTCTGTTATAATTCAGATTGGTTTGTAGTAGATGCTCATAAGGTGTTCACTTAATTGCTTCTGTGGGGTTTCAGGGCTCATTCACTCATCAAGATTTCGCCAGGCATAAGAGCACAATTGGGCCAGGAGATGTGCAGGTTTGGCTTTGTTTGATTTTTTTTTAATATTAAAAAAGGATTGGTAAAAATATTTACCGAGAGATCCTCTATAGGCCATTTGAAATAGGCCCTCAATTTTATTTAATTTTCAATTAACACTAGCTTGAACTTGTAACAATTTTTTTTATTTGAGTTGTTATGTGTAATCAAATTGTAAATTTTGTATTTGTCCTTTCTTATAATCTTATTATTTTTTTCACTAAACTATTGAGTTTGATTATATAGATTGTTGAGTTAATAAGTATGAAAATGTCATCTTTAATAGTTTTTTATTTAATAGTTTTTTATTTAATAGTTACAATTTTAATTTAATAGTTTTTATTTAATAAAGAGTATTAAATAGAATGAAAATTTTGTTTGTAAAAAAAATTTTATTTAATATTAGTTTCAATTTAAACTAATATTAATTAGTTTATAGAAATAATGATTGTTTCGATAGTGTCTACCCGCTGCATCGCGCGGGTAACTACACTAGTTAATTATAACTCCACTTGCTTTGGTATAATCTGAAATAATTAATTACTTTAAAAGCCTAAGTTATTAGGAAATAATATTTTAGTACTCTACATTCAACAATCATGTAAAGTAAGATAACAAGTCCCGATAAAATATAGTATTGTTTAACGATGCATCGCGCGGGTAACTACACTAGTTAATTATAACTCCACTTGCTTTGATATAATCTGAAATAATTAATTAATTTAAAAGCCTAAGTTATTAGGAAATAATATTTTAGTACTCTATATTCAACAATCATGTAAAGTAAGATAACAAGTCCCGATAAAATATAGTATTGTTTAACGATGAAAAGAATTTTAAAAAAAATTTTTTATTTTTTTCAACTTTTCTCACCAGTATAATTAGAAGTTTCAAATTAAAATTTTATTTTTGAACTTAAAATTTTATATTTACTTCAATACAATATCATTAACAGGTGAAGCCACAGCCTGCTATCCGCGTTTTCGGCCTGTGGGTCCCTTCCTCTTTTTTTTATTACGTCGCTCATCTCTCTCTCTTTCCCCCCTTTCATCTCCGGGTTTTTGGCCTGTGGGTCCCTCCCCTCTTTTTTTTTTATGCCGCTTATCTCTCTCTCTTTTTCCCCTCTCATCCTCTGCAACCAAAGCCCTCTATCTCTTTTCTGTGCCTCCGTACGTCTCCGCCTCCTAATCGCCGCTGGAATTGTACTTGCTGCTTACTTCTCCCCTCCGCGTTTTCGGTCTGTGGGTCCCTTGCGCAGCATTCAGCTTCTCCCTCTTTCTTTTTTGCGAACCCTATGTTCACCTAGGGTTAGCCTCTCCGCGGATCCATCGCTTGCCCGGAGATCCTTCCCTTCCTAGACCGTACGCCTGTATCTACCCAAAATCGGAGCATTTAATGCTGCTGCGCAACTGTCGCTGCCTATATCTACCGCAAATCGGTGCATTAAATGCCCCCACCAACCTGTCGCTTCATCGGAGATGGTTTTCTCCCTCGACCGTACGCGTGTATCTACTATAGATATGGGCATTAAATGCCCCGTCGGATCCCCTCGCTTCTCCGGAGATCACTCGATCTCTCCGGTTGGCTGGGGATCGTTCTGATCTGCACTGCACCTCCGCTGCGGCGTCGTTCCGTTGTCATCTCAGAACGGTGCGCCACTCGAAGCCGGCGCCCTCCCCTTTTCTCTTCTCTTTTTTTTTGGTTTGTTCCAGTGCTGGTATGTATATATACCGTTGGCAAGTAAGGTTTGATGTCCAACAAAAAATCCCTTTCGACCTTGCAACTCTTACCAGTCAACCTATTATTATTTATAGTGGTGCTGCCTGCAGAGAGGAGGTCCGGTTCTCTGAAAGTTTCCTTGCTTGCTTCCTATTTTGATGTTCTCTGTCTATGTGCATGACTGGATTTGTTGATGCTTGGGTGCTTTGATGTTGGGTCGTGGTTTTGCATGTGACTTCTCTTGCTCTATCTGCTGTAATCTGATGTTTTTTATCATGAATTTTGTTTTCCTCTGCTTTTTCCCCCTTGGTTTTGCCTTGGATTTTGACAATTATTTTTCTTTATGTTCATTTTTTTTCTCTTCTTTTTACCTTAGCTTTCCCTAAGAGACTTTTTTTATTGAGCTTCTTCCCTTTTTAAAAAAAAAAATCTNAAAATAGTCTGTCAGGAAAATTGAAGCTAAAAAGAAGAAGAAATAAATATAAAGAAAAAATATACCAAAATCCAGCCTGAAAATATTAGATTTTTTTTCTCTTCTTTTTACCTTAGCTTTCCCTAAGAGACTTTTTTTATTGAGCTTCTTCCCTTTTTAAAAAAAAAAATCTAATATTTTCAGGCTGGATTTTGGTATATTTTTTCTTTATATTTATTTCTTCTTCTTTTTAGCTTCAATTTTCCTGACAGACTATTTTTTACTTGGACTTCTCCAGTTTTTTTTATAAAAGTTGTTTCGGTTTCAGTTCGAGTCCTATGGCAAATTTTTAGGCTGCTTTTTTACCTGGGCTTCTTCAGTTTTTTTTATGTTTATTGTTTTCCTCTTCTTTTTACCTTGGCTTTTCTTAAGAGACTTTTTTTTATTAAGCTTCTTTCCTTTCTTATTATAATACATCTTTTTTCTTGGTCCACCTCCTTTTTACTATTGCTTTCTCCATCCGCAATGGCACGGCATTCGAATGGCCTCAGGGCAATCGCTGCAGCCTGCGAGCGAGACAATGATGATATCGGCAATACTCGGAATCTATCTCTTCTTTGTTGATTTTTGGCCCACGAGTGCTACCTTCATTTCTGAAATTATCCGCACTGGCACGGCAATCGAATGGCCTCAGAGCAATCGCTGCAGCCTGCGGCTATTATTGCAGAAATCCGATCCATACAATGTTCATCATACCTCTTTGCTTTGGGGGAAGAAGCTGCGAATCTGAGCCTTGCATTATGTTTTCCCATATTTTTAGTATTTTTCTTGCTATTTTTGCGTCAATATGTTTTTTTCTTAAATTTAACAATCTGAATTTTTTGCGTCAATATATATTAATGGTTTTGTTTTGTCTTTGGACCTGAACTAATCTTTAGTAGCACAAATATTTATGCAAATATTATTTTTTTGTTGTTTAATATTTATTATTGTATGTTCGCTGTAAATTTTTTTGTCCGTCGCGAAGCGCGGGTACTTAACTAGTTTTTCATTAAGTTCCAAACTTTCTTGATTGTTACAACATTTTTTAATTTAGGGTTGTGGCTTGAAACAAACCTAATAACTAACATTAAAACATTTCATATTTTATAGCTTCTATCCACATTATTATATTTAATTAATGTGCTTTTTTATAGGTCAACCACTCAAACTTACGAGTCAAAACTTTTTATCTAAAACAATTTTTTTAGGCTGAAATGCATTTTACCCCATCAATAAATCACGTATTGTACTTGACTCCTTGACTAAAAATAATATAATATTTCATTCCTTTAAATCTTACGCTGTTAGCAATTAATCTATTAGATAAAAAAATATATATATATACTCTAAATAGAGTTTGGACTTATTCATATATTATTATGGTTTTGCCGCTTGTTATTATCAGTGATTTCTTGCAAATGAAAGTGCTGATAAGTTACACGTAATTTCATTTGTTATGGCATGTTTGAAGTTAGCAAATTTTACCCAATTTTTTGAATAATACTTAGAATAATCTCTTGATGCTTCAGAAATGCTAAACAAGAGTGTAACTAGTAATGTACCTGCGCTTTGCTGCGAGTTCGATAAATATGTTCTTAATTATATTCATAACATATAATATATGTTACTACTAAATATATGTATTGAATACATATTTGTAATGGCATTCATCAGTAAATTTGTATGATAAAAATATAAAAAATAAAATTTAATTAATTAAATTTATTTTATAGTATATTAAATGTGACTTTGTTAAATATATTTTATGGTATTCAAAATATTTACATATTAAATGTTATAAATTTTTTGTTTATTAATTGATTAAAGTTTATGATATTTAGATATTATTTATGATGTATTGAATGCACCGAATTAACCAACACAATATGTGTCTCTTTCTTATGGTTTTCTTATATTTTATTTTATAGTAAAGCTTATTAATAAGAATAGGCTTTTATTTTAGTGAGAGATCATTAAAAAACCAATTCCTTCTAATGTGTNAACATGTGTCTCTTTCTTATGATTTTCTTATATTTTATTTTATAGTAAAGCTTATTAATAAGAATAGGCTTTTATTTTAGTGAGAGATCATTAAAAAACCAATTCCTTCTAATGTGTTGGTAGTAATTTTGACTTAGAGTAGTTTTTTCCAATCGAAGATGTAGCTCTAAATAAAATATAGGAAAAACTTCAAATACCACCCCTGTGGTTTCACACTTTCTCACTTTAGTACCTTGTCGTTTAAAGTGTATCAATTTAGTGCCCTGTAGTTTCATTTTTATTTTTTTTTATTATCGATTCTACTAAATTTTTTCGTTAAATCAGTGACAAAGTTAAAACTAAAGGTTACTAAAGTGAATATTCGATAAATCTAGGTGGGGTGTCTAAAGTTTTTTTTGTATATAATTTTAACGAAATATTAACGAAAAAACTGACGAAAAGATAAAAATAAAATCACAAGATACTAACTTGATACACTTTAAACCACCGAATGTTAAAGTGAGAAAGTGCGAAACTATATAAGTGGTATATGAAGTTTACCCTAAATTTTATAACCTAATTAAATCTCCTCAAAGACATAAAAAATAAAGGATACTAAAAAAATATAAGCAATTCTCTGCCATACAAACCCCAACCTCACACGTGTCAACTTGAGTGGTGCACATATATCATGCTAACAAAAAAAAATCACAAAAAAAAAAGAAAAAGACAAATTCTCTGGAGACTTTTATTTTTAAATTAAATCATGCTACGAAGGTTGAGAAGGTTATCTATAATCTATAAACTAATATGAATCCCTAATAATTTTGCCACGTGGCAAAAATTCCTTCACCCTCACTTTGGTCCTCTTTTAAACCGAACCGTTTTTTTTTCACCCGAACCGTTTTTTTCCACATGGCAATAATTGGGTTTTGAACTGTTTCCTCTCCCATCCGTTGCAGAGTTTCTCATAATAATTGGCCACTTGCAGAATGACGATATCCGCGGACGCAGGGAGCAATAGGGTGACGGTGACGGGGCCGCGGATCCGTGGGAGGTGAAGGAGAGGATCGAGACTAAAATGAAGAGGAAGGTGGAGTTCGTCTCCCCAGCGAATCCACCCAAGAAGAATAAGGACAACAAAGTCAGCGACGACAAGAAGCCCAGCACCGACTCCCCCAAGCAGCCCATGAAAGACGCCGCCGCCGCCGGCAAGGGCGACGACAAAAAGCCCAAAGAGGTGCCCAATTTTCTTTTTATTTATTTTTATTTATTTTTATTTTACCAATTAATTAATTAATTGAATCAATTAATTAACCTACTGGTCGTTTTTAATTAATTAATTAATTCATCGGTATTAATTCCTTATTTTTTTAAAAAAAAAATTTATAGCCTCCGGAGTCCACGGTGATGCTCAAGATCCGGCTCCACTGCGATGGGTGCATCGACCGAATTAGGGTTTCTTCTTTTCTTTTCTTTTTTTTAATGTGAAGTTAAATATTAATAATAATTAGCGGTTGTGCGGCACAGGGCTGAAGGAGGTGATGGTGGACGCGGCGAAGGACCTTATCACGGTGAACGGCCACTTGCTTGATCAATTTTATGAAGTTTCATGCATATTGTCTTCTGTAATGATATTTGAAGTGTAGGTGAATGATTGTTTCTAGATTGTACAGCACCTTCGATAGTTTCAAAAGTGATAGTTACTCCTGAACATACCAAAACATGTAAGTCATCTCTCTTAAGTAAAATGCATTATTAGGTCATGACTTCAGATATACCGTAGGGAATTTCTTTAATTCAGATATAACTTTTTTTTGTCTATTTTGTATCTCTGCATTTTTGGAGTACTTGCAATTTTTCTCTGAGTATCCAGAAGTAACTGATATTTTAGTTTGATCTGACCTGATAACGTAGCAATCTATCTAGGATTTTTAAGCCAATAATATTTTAAATTTTAGTAGTATTTTATTTTAATTTGCTTTTGAGGCTTCAATGAATGTCGCGACTCTCCGAAGCCCTCAGCTACCAAGTTCTTCTCCAAAATCTAAGGTAATTCGTCCTTGCTCATTCCTTTCTCTCTCTAGATCTTTGTTTATTTAGATCTATGTTATGATGTTTCAGTCAATTGAGGTTTTCAAACTCAGGTCTTCGGTATTAGATTTTCTATTATAATTTGTATTTGATTTGTGCTGAGGTTTCACGATTGGGATTCCAATCCTCTGTTGGTAGTGATTATACTTAAGTTTTTTCTTGGTGAATTTTACTTTTTTTGTTGTAAATTGGGTGATATGAGGGAGTTGGTTGATTGGATCTATATATTGCCACTGCAGTCATTGAGAGTAAAGTGATGCAGTTTAAAATATGCAAACAATTGTAGTTCGAGAAATGGTGACGGCAATAAGTAATAGAAAAAAAAAAGAGTACATAAGTGATTAAGTATCAATTAATTAGCAGGATGCACCGAGTTTTAACCAGAAATTATAAACGATAATTTGATTGCTAATTTTGCTCAACTAGCGAAAAGCAACCATAGAGTATTGGATTGCCCACGAAGCTGAAAACATACATTAAATAATAATATTAATAATAATAATAAGATCAATCTTGATAAAAATAAGGAAAGAAATAAAATTTAGTGTCTTTAATACCTTTCTGCTGAAAACTTTGAAAAGTTCTTTGACAATGGGACATGTCTAGAAAAGTTGTTGTAACAAAGGTTTCTGAAATTAAAACCAAATGACCAATAATGTAATTTTAAAATTAATGTAAATATTTTTTTAAATGATGTTGAAATAGTAAAAAGTTTACAATGAAGTTAAGCTAAAGCAGTTGGTTAACTAAGCAGGTATATCTCCATACAAGTTGTTATTCAGGATCCTATATATTCATGAGAAGTTTGTTAAAATAATTCACAGAAGAAAAGTCTCTTTTACGACAAAATAAGAAATATATAGAAAGTGGGACTTACAAAGTTTCAATGTTATATCCTGCAGCTGCCCCAATTCTCCAGGAATTTTACCAAATAGGTTGTTGTATGATAAATCACTGTATAACAACAATGTGAGTTGCCAAATCTAGGAGATGAAATAACAAAAAATGCAGAACATTTTGTAAGTTCCAAAATTCAGTAATGAGAAGATTACATGATTTAAACACTTCTTAGTTCCTCAAAATATATGATTTTTTTTATATATACAAATGTCATATGATAAGCAATTATGCATGTTTTATTTTTGGTGTTTGGAATTTTCATGTGATTTTGGGAGATGCTGACAGTCCTTTTCTCCTTTTATTTTAAACTCTATTGTCACACCCCAATAATTCCACATCGAATAGAAATGGGGATGTGATTGGGTATATAAGAGACTTAGACACTAGTAATAATAATTGGGCATAAGTATTTTGGGCCAGTGGTTGGGCCCAACGAGTTATTGTTACTAGTGGGCTGGGTCGTTATATTTGGTATCAGAGCCGGTTCACTAGCTGGACATGTGTGGCGAGTCTCGGCTGAGCCAGGGTCTGGATGACGGGCTAGCGAGATGAGTCTCACATCGCCTGGTGATCTTGGGCTGTGTGTGTGATTGGACTGACGAGGACGTCAGGGCCTTAACGGGGGGAGTCTGTCACACCCCAATAATCCCACATTGGATAGAAATGGGGATGTGATTGGGTATATAAGAGACTTAGACACTAGTAATAATAATTGGGCATAAGTATTTTGGGCCAGTGGTTGGGCCCAACGAGTTATTGTTACTAGTGGGCTGGGTCGTTATATTTGGTATCAGAGCCGGTTCACTAGCTGGACATGTGTGGCGAGTCTCGGCTGAGCCAGGGTCTGGATGACGGGCTAGCGAGATGAGTCTCACATCGCCTGGTGATCTTGGGCTGTGTGTGTGATTGGACTGACGAGGACGTCAGGGCCTTAACGGGGGGAGTCTGTCACACCCCAATAATCCCACATTGGATAGAAATGGGGATGTGATTGGGTATATAAGAGACTTAGACACTAGTAATAATAATTGGGCTTAAGTATTTTGGGCCAGTGGTTGGACCCAACGAGTTATTGTTGCTAGTGGGCTGGGTCGTTATAGTATGTCTCCGTAGGCCGAAACGTCGACACACTCCTACTCGTCAACAACGTCGACCTGCTCACCACGAGCGAAAACGAAATGCCGTTCTAAAACCCGAGTCAAAACACTCGCTTCAGAGACTATAGTCTCCCACCAGTAACCACACGAACTACCAAAACCTCCATCAACGGAAAGTCATCTGCGATAATCTATAGTTCTAGGTCCAAGACCTCACATTCCACCTGACCAAAAGGTCCAACTGACAATACCAATTGAGCTAGACAATTTTGTCTCCTCAAACTTAATCTGGTACCAACAGACCACCAAAAGTTCTTTGCAAGTCCATCACTTAATGCACAGGTCGCCAATCTCAACTGCGATAATAACCGTCGGCGATGCTCAACATCTGTCTCCACGAGACCCTGTCGCTGCCATCCTAAAAAGGATCCTAGCGATCGATGTTCCGAGCAACGCCAAATACCTATCTCATTGAGACTCTGGCGCACCTGTCACCAATTAACAGGACAAGCATACTATTCCAAGGTTGCACACTAAGCCGAGACACAACCTTATACGCTATCACATACGGTGACAATCAAAGCGAACAACCAGACTCAAGTCGCTCCACAATTGTGATTCCGAACCTCTCGACAACCGACCGAGACTACTAAATAACCAAACCTTTTAGTTGTAACAGGTACAACTAAAGAACTACGAACACCCAGACTGGAAATAGAGTCAAAACCCTCAGTAGTGATGATAAATCAACTACGCAAAACCTGCCAGGGAATAACCCAATGCTCGCTATGTCGTCAGAAAAGACCGACACTCTAGCTTTCCCACGAGACAATCAAGAGAAAGATACCAACCCAATCCATGAGTCCCAAACGGGAAGGAGGTATTTCGTCTCAACTTTTGACGGTACATTGTCTGCAGCCAATATACTTATCAAAAGAAAAGTGAAATATCCGAAGATCCACTACCAACAACAAGTTAGAAGCGTGACACGTCGAAGTATCAAGCCACCTGATACCTCTTCACTGAACCAAGAGTTCACAACAAAACCCGTCGAAACATCGACTTTGCGAGCCAACGTTCGAAATCAAATCGACCCTAAACCGACTAACTGGGAGTCGCAAAGCTTTCAACATCCGAAAGCTACTAGCAACACTAACAATACAGTCGCCTAAACGACCGTTATTCAAACCCTGGGCTACACCCTAATAGCCCCACTGAAGTCACGACGATAACTGGTCTAAATACTGTGAGATCCCTGGTGTTCAGCCGTGGAGACTTGTCGACAGCTCTGTAAAGTGTCGGGACAAGTCTGAGTCGCGTTGGCGCTAAATAGACGCAAAACAGACTCCGTGCGACGCGATGGCAGCTTTCAGCGAAGAAATCTGCAAAATAGCAGTTTTTCTGCTTGCTGTACCGGTACAACCATCAGGGTGTACCGGTACACTTCAGCAGGTTGCGCGCAGACTGCTCTCGGGTTGGCATGTGTACCGGTACAGAGGCCCGTGTACCGGTACACTTGAGTAGGTGAAGGGCTTTTTAGTAATTTTACCTTGCCTTATTTGTATCACCTATTCCACCCCTTGCTTTATACGTGTAGGAGCAGAGAGAGAGAGAGAGGGCTAATTGCTACTCTTCTCCTTCTCTCTTTCTCTAGCATTGATCGAATAGGTGGAACTCGGTTGGAGCTTTCGTTGCCGACGTCGCGCCGCAGAGCCGTCCGAGGATACGGTTGCTGCCGTTTCATCGCGAGGAGGCCGGGCGAGAGGGTGTTTTCGCCGTCCTCGACGTCGCACCGGCGCTGGATTCGCTGTCGAGGTGGGTATCTAACTTTCCTCCTTGGATTACTTGAACGCACGGTTTTGAGCTCGCGTGCTGATTTTGTTGATTTCCAGCGTCGACCGTCAGTGTTTCGGCTCGTACGCGACGTAGGAGCATCGGATCGCGGCGAAACTTAGTTCAATGGATTCGGGACTTCGAGAGGAAACTACAGAGCCCAAGATTACTGAATTTGGAGAAGGTTAGCTGGGTCGAACCTCTATTTTACTCCATTGCTGTGAATCTGAACCTGAACTTGAGTTTTCTTGGATTCTTTTGGTGTAAATCATGAAGGGAACTGGGATTGGGACCTGAGCTGTGTACATCACCATCCCACCCTGGATTTGGAACCTCGCATCACCAGGATTGAGATTCGGAAGGTGAGGTTCGCATCGTACTAGAAGGATTTAGCTTAAGTGTTGATTTTGAAAGATTAAGGCATGTTTAATGCTTTTGGGGTTCGGATTATTGGAGAGTTACGATTGCTGGTTGAGAGCGGGCTCGGCTGAATTTAGGTGACTTCTTCGCTGCCAGGGATTAGCTTTCGAGGTGGGTTTACATCGGTTTTACTCTTAAGTTCATAATCGTCGGCATGTATAGATTTCGATTTTTAGATACTCTATTCTAGCTCGAATTCATAGATTATATTGTAGATTGCAAATCTGAATTTGGAGCATGTGGTAATAAATTGAGTAGTTTATACATGTTGGACTTGGAATTTGAATTAGGAGAAAACCTGCGATTTGGACCTGTCACCTGTTTAAACTACCTGATTTAGCCCTAGGGGCCGTTGTATGATTTTATACTGTTGCAGTATCATCATAGCAAGTATTCCAGGTAGTTTAGATTTCAGTTACACTTGCGCTGGGATGCCGAATGAATTTTTACTGTAGCGTTTAGGCTGTTCCGAACTGTTGGGCGCCGTCGGGGTTGACGGTGGACCCGTATCGCCGTTTTGGCGTCAGATTGTGCCGAGGGCACGTGACCTGTTGGTTGTTAGACTAGTTAGAGTCGTTTACTTGACCTTAGCCTGTGAGAGCCGTGTGAACTTAACAGAGATACTTGTAAACTCGTTGGGTCGCGCCCGCGAATGCCATTCTGGAATGAGGTTTCAGTGCGATGAGTGTCGCAGTTTCTGTTGGACAGTTCTTAAGCCGGCTACCCACGGGGTGGTGTACGGCGCAGCTAGATACAGGCAGGGTGGGTCCGTTTTGGGCAGTCCGGGTGAGATAGTGAGGTCGTGACGTGAGTGGGGTCTTAGCCATCCTGTTAGACCTTTTTCGGGACCGGTTACTCTTGAGATACGGTGTAGTCTAATTAGGCGAGACGGGTGTATTCACAGTCTCTAGAGAGTTTTCTCCGCCGGTTACTCTTAAGATACGGTGTAGTCTAGTAGATGAGACGGGTGTATTCACCGTCTCTAGAGGATTTTTTCCGCCGGTTACTCATGAGCTACGGTGTTACCTAATTAGACGGGATGGGTGTATTCACAGTCCCTAGAGAGTTTTCTCCACCAGCTATTCCTGGAGTAGGACTCGGATACGATCCGACAGGCGGGACGGGTGTGTTCACAGTCCCTAGTGAGACTGAGCCAGTTTTGACTTTTCCTACAGTTGGTTAGCATAGAGCAGGATAGTGTAGTGACTAGTAGCTGTAGAGTCTATTCTAGCATTTACTGCTACCTTTGCTCCCTACTGTAGACTTAGTGGGTGGACCGATGTTGTTTTGGGCGGCACCCACTGAGGACTACTTGTTTTACAGTAGTTCTCACGCCTAATTGTTACCCCTGTTTTGCAGAGCCACAAGTTTCGGCTACTGCGCCTTCCGCAGATCAGGATCGAGGCAAGGGCGTCGCGAGTTAGAGCCCTACCCGACGAGCAGAGCTAGAGGCACCCTACTGCAGGTAGTTATTTTATTTTGAGTTTATGTACATAGTATACTTAACTCGCCAGTGCGAGTAACTCTGTATTTTGGTTTTGGATTATGTATATGAAACTCAGTTTGTTTAGCTTCTGTTTTCTCGAGCAGCTCTATACTACTGTTCGTAGTATTGTGTTTTCAAGTACAGCTGTCGCTTCGTATACAGGAAAAATTTCTTTGTATACGGCGGATTTGTCGGCGTGCCCAGGGAACGAGACATCCGGGGCGTGACAAATACCGTCTCCGTAGAGACACTCGCAGTAGCTCCCGAGCCTTAAGTAGAGAGAGTGGCCTGGGCGTCGGCAGTTAAGACACTCGCCTAGGCCCGAAGATCACCTGGCCCTTCAAGGCCCCACCTGACAGGAGCGGCAACACCTGCTGAATCATCACCCTGCCACTCGATGTCCGTATAAGTACACCGTCACTACTCCCGACTTAGACACCAGCCTGTGCGAAAATCGTAGCACATACGAAAAATAACAGTGCACTCCGAGTTTACCCAACTCGAATGCAAACCAGGACACAAGTCCAAACCCCGCACTCACGTGCCTATACATCGTAGGTCTTCCTATGGGTTAACCTAACCAATGGTTCAGTTTCATTTACTTTTCAAAACAACCTGTAAATGGTGTTGTCGCTGTAACCTGGCTCTGATACCACTTTAATCTGTCACGCCCCGGGGTCCCTTTTAGTTTGAAACACAGCGAAAAAGCGTCTAAATTTTTTTTTTAAAAATCTGACCCAGGGTATGCAAGATCCGCCACAAATACAGAAAATTCACTGTTCACACGGACAGAGTCTCTTCTGTATTTGCATGGCGTCGCACAAGTACAACGAGTAAACCGAATACAACCACAACTACATGAATATAGAGATAACTATACATTCATACATTCACCATTCACATCACAGATTTACATTCAATGTCTAAACATAAATCCACAAAAAATCTTTTGAAAACTGTTCCCTACTCGAAAATTTTTATTTTTTAAAAACGCTACCACGAGGGGTAGAAAACCATTTTCCCTTTTCACAAAATCCACGAGTTCTATAGTTCATTCAAAAACACATGAATTCGAATAACATAAACCAACTAAACCATGTAATATCAAAGCTATTAATAACACAAGTAAACAGGATAGGAACTAAACCGGCAAACTGGGTCGGAAGCTCTAGCGACCACTACGAACGTGTCTCACGTCTCGTCTCAACTCTCACCGCCGGCGATACCTGAAAAATAGTGGGGGAGGTGAGAACATGTAAACATGTCTCCCCTCCCAGTGGGTACCGCAAGCCGATGAAGGCGAGGAGTACTCACCGGATCAGGAAGAGCTAAACAACAATACGGGTCAGTGAAAATACAATAGCAACAATAATGAACGAAATAGATATATATATATATATAAGAAAGTACAACTACCGCCACTGTAATGAACAACTGAAAGTATACATGCAACAAAAATATAGTAGTAAGACAAGTGTAAAGAAAGAACTGAAGGTATACAGGCAACAACCTCTACTATAGCTATATGCGTCAACCGGACAAGAAGTCCAAACATTTTCAATCTGGTACCTGCTATATTGGTCCGCAGACCTCAAGCGCTGCCTGTCACTAACCTGCACCGATCTGATTCACCCGCCCCACAGGACGACCCATCCGGATAAGTACACCTCCGATCGGTGGCCAAACCGATCCGGTGTCGTGAATACCCCCAAGTGCTGTAACTAAGTCATACTGATATGCTCAATACAAAAACCGGCTGAAACCGGTGCCTAAGCCGAAGCCAGAAACAAGAGGGTACAACGCCGAATCTCGATCAACCAGATCGAAACACATGACAAGAGAGTCGATGTGTTGCTTGGACCCAAGGTCCACAGAGTCCAACCGACTAGCAGGGTCACTGATACGAAGTACGAGAACCGACCAACCAGGTCAACAGATATGAATGCAACAACCGACCAACCAGGTCAATAGATACGGAATGCAACAACCGACCAACAAGGTCAACAGATATGCATATAGATAGAACTACTCTACTCTTACTCGGGATACTATGCATGCAAACAACGAGCAGGGTATAATGGAATAACATGGGTGCAATGCTCAATATATACTATGCAATAGTAACAACAGCAGAGTAAGGGTAAGAAACCATCACCAAGCATGCACCACTGTACCGACGTCGGATCGAAGTACCCACCTGTGAGGATGTCGCGTCTGTCTCCTGACTGCAAAAGAAAGTCAACCGGACCTACGGAGGGTCCACCGGGTTAGTATCTAACCCACAACTAATAACCACAGTATCCACAACCCCACAACAATTCCACGGAGATCGGTTTCCCAATACCGATTACCGTAACTTGCCGGAAGTCCCGAAAATCGCACCGGGACTCCGTCGGGACCCCCGAAATGTCCCGGAACGCACCGACTCATGCTACGAGTCACCCGCTGCCACAAAACTCATCGAATAAGATGTCTTGGCAGTAAACACAAAGATACACAACCAAACAACTATTGGTGGACAATTGTTCGGATCCGGATTCCTTGAAGTGTCAATTTCGACACCGGAACCCCCCCATCGCTCACCCGTCATTTCTGAACCCTCGAAATGACGCAAGTGACCAGCCAACAAGGCTCAGCGACTAAACATTCCATCACGAAGCACCGTCGGATTAATTTCGAACCGAATCCACGTTCCGTCGGCGGATTTCGCCAAGAAACGAGCCGGAAATCACTTTCTGATTTTCGCAAAGGCTTGGGGCCTTGGACGATCAGTCCATAGGTTACCCACTAGCCACACATGCTGCCAACAACAGCCACGAAGAACCAAGATGCATAAAAGCCCTCCCGATTACCGAAAATCGCATTATTTCATGCGATTTCGGCGCTTTTATGGTCCGTCAACACAAACCAGAAGTCAATCAGCCAAGACGAGACTCCTGCTGACAGGTCTCGGCGTGCCGGAGGCCATGCTCACCTTTCGGAGCACTTTCGGCCACTGTGGCACGCGCACGAGCGACGCGAAATTTAGCAAAACAACACGCACAACGCTAAGATTGCGTCTAACTCGCTAATCAAGGTACCATATACCCAAACGGAGGTGAGCACGATGTTCAGCACAAACCCAGGATCATCGTGCTCACTTTCCCTTTTATCGAAGTGCCTTTGGATCGCCGGAAAAGCGACCAGAACCCCAAAACAATGCACAGGAATTAAAATGCAGCCTAACCTGAGCAGTAGAGCCAGGGTTGGCCGCCGGCAGCCGGACGGCGGGCGCTACGGCCGTGGGAGGGTGCGGCCGGTCTGTGGGGTCCGGGGCAACTGCTGGTCGGCGACGGGAGGTGGCCGGTGTCGCGGCGGAGTAGATCAAGCCTGCACTTGCTCTCGGGTTCCACGTGTCTGCGGTGACCCGGCGGCGGCCGGAGGAGCTCAGGACGACTGCGTCCTGTTGCGGGAGGTCAAGGGGAAGGCGGCGCACACGGCGTAGGGCAGCGGCAGCGCACGGAGGCAGTGCGGGTCCAAGCTTGGCCCGCGCGCGCTCGGGATGGCCCCAGAGAACAGAGCAGAGGCCAGCGGCTACAGGTGCGGCGGCAACGGTGTGCGGAGGGTCGCTGGAGTCCCTGGACGTTGGCGCGACCGCATCTGGGTGGCGACAGTGTGCGGGCCACAACCAGGGCTGCTCTCGGTCTCGGCCGGGTCTCGCTGGCCGCGCAGAGCGAGGAGGGTGGGGGCGGCGCAGTGTACGACGGGGGCCGGCGGGGATCGACGCCGGAGGTAGCTCTCTGCCACAGGGTGAAGGATTCCCAGGGCTTCGCGTGCTTCCCTGCGTACTCAGGCCGAGAGGGTGGTGGATCGGTTGAAAGAGAAAGATGGAGGGGTGGCCGGGTCCGAGTTTTCCGGCAGCCGGGGCATCTGCCGGCGGCTGGGGTGCGTGCACGGGTTGGGCAGAGGTGCAGAGGTGTCGGCTGGGGTTAGCTGGGGGAATAGGGTTGGTTAGATCTAGGGCTTCCATGGTGAAAACCTAGCTACACTATATATATCTTGCATAAAATGCAAACTAGTCCCCTAAAACTCATTATTTGCAACCGAGCCCTTCACAGCCCGAGTGATTTGCGCTAACGCACCTCTATGTTTGAATTCGTGCAATTCGATACATAAAATATAGAGGGTTTCGCGCGAAATACAAAAATGCCGCTTTGACCTTACCTCGGAAAACGTGCGATATCTAGCGATCCGTCTGTCGGATTTCCGATCGGATCACGCCAACGCGTTCAGCATGACTCGAGCATTGAATCTAGCATCTTGTTTTGTCCAATATGGTCTTGGATTCGCGACGGAGCCACCCCTCTTTGTTTCCACCACATAACCACCAATATTAAAATATGTGAAATCAATCAAACCCCTTTTTCTCGACAACCAAGCATCAGAACCCAATTCCATCAGTGCCATTAGGTTCAGAATAATCAAGCCGTTCGAAACGAGCTATTGGAGTCCTATGTTCGGAGTCCAATACGCACCAGAGCCCTTCTCTACTCACTGGCTCATCCGAAAAGCGAGAGTTACTATTCACTTTAAGTCATCGGTCCTGGTCGCGTAACTTCTCCATTCTAGCTCATTTTCTCTTGAAACTTGACGAGTGCTTATTAAATTACACACAGAAACATCTTCAACAGAGAGTTTAGCTGCACCACCATAGCAATACAAATTTCTACCTGTAGAAATTCATACTTTCTACTACTGTATTAGGCCTACCTCTTTGAAAAGAAAGATATAACTATACATAACTGAACTATGAACCATTTTGAATAGGCTACCTAACCTTTCAAAATTATAATTTTATTATTTAACATTTCAATCTGTTTGCTTTAAGTCAGTTGGAGATATTTTGACTCCAAAATATAAGCTAATTACTTACTTTAATGAAATTCATAGCTGTGAGAATCGTATGAAACATACAAACTAATTAAATTTGTAAAGACAAACGAGACATTTAAATTTTAAAGTCAAATACCATCGACTAATTCAAGTCAAATAAATTGAGAGGTTAGATAGTAAAATCAAAATTTGCAAAGATTACATCGCCAACTTAAAATAGTTCATAGTTTAGACTTTAGATAAGTTCTATATGTTTTTACCAATAAAAAAAAAGATGGCATAAATATTTCTCATAAAGTTTTTGCTTATATTAATTATACTTAATACTATGCTTTCATGTTACATGTGGAGTTCAATAGTCTATTTGTATTAAATGGGGGTCTTATTCACCGAAAGTAAGGGTGAAGGTTCGCAGGAATAATAATTTGCAATTAATTAATGTGTATAAAGAAATGAGCAATAATAGGTAACTCTTACTTCTATTAATTGTTTACAAATTATTGATTTGCAAGAAGAAAAAAGGGTGTATTTAGTACAAAAATAATGATGAAAATCTACTGATTTTTGCTTACTGCTCTGTTGTTCCTGTTTCGTTATTTTTCATTGCAGATTTTTGCTCTATCTACTATTGAGTAAATTAAATATATTTCATCTCATAACATCATAATGACAAGTGCATTTGTGATTATTCTATTCTTAATTAATTTATATTTTTTATTTAAAATTTAAATTATTTCAAACTTAAATTTCTTATCTATTCTAATTTTGTTTTTTTTTTATTTTGTTAGATTTCAGTGCGTTAAGAGCTATAATATATTGAGAAAAAAATTTCTGACGATATAAAGCAATTGATGAAAGCCCTATAAACATTCAAAGAAGGGGCATTAAAGTTATAGGATTTATCAGTGAAAGAGAGTTAATGTATAGGAATTAGAAAGTTAATTTTAAGTCTCTTTGTCTTTGTAGATCATATTATTCTCCCATTGCTATGATAAATGTATATTTAAACCCATTTAACGAAACATAGAGTAGGGCTTTCCACTATCATTTTATACATTGTAAGTACTTTTCGATTTTTTCGCGTATTCTAATGAATGAAAGCTAATTATGATATCATTTTGATTAATTGTTATATATATTGATTTACTTTTATAGAATTGCCCGCTGCAACGCACCGGTATCTACACTAGTATATATATTAATTTGATATCTTCTATTTCCAAGGAAAACAAATTCTTAAAAAAAACATAATATTTGAGGTTAAATTTTTTGATTTTTTTAATATTATTTATTTGTAATTAAAAGAATTCAAAATCACCAATTTTAATGGCTGATGTGAGCCGCCTACCCGTCTGCAAGTTTGATGGTATAAAAATATCCATATCAGATGAAAGTTTGACAAAAAAATTTTTGTACTATCCAAAATAATATCAATATCTTTGATCGAAAATTTTAATACTGTATCATCACTTTTTGTGAGATTTTTAGTTTGATCCGTCGTTTTGAGCCTTTCAATTACTAGATAAATAATGTCAAAAAATTATAAAATTTATTTTTTAGATAATTTAAATATTCCAAATCAAGTCTAATTAAATAGATTGTCAATTCGAAAGTCACATCATGAGAAATAATTTGAAAGCACTGAGGCCTCCGTACTTCTAAAAACACCTTAGCTGGACTCAATAAATGTACGTCAGTACATTTACTTCTAATTTGTTTGATTTGAATTAGTTAACAATATTTTGACTTCAAATTTTGAATCAATATTTTTTCTTTATAAGTTTAGTTGGTATGATTCATATAATTTTCGCATAGATTTTTGGGCAAGTAGACCAAAGCAATGAATTTATTCGTCGCTAAAAATAATTCGACATTTTTATATAATTTTATAAAAATAATTCGGTATTTTTTTATAAAATTTTTTAATTCTAAGAACAAGCATCCAACAATTTTATTTGTAGGACTAAACCTAAGCAGTGAATTTTTACCACTTTCCAAAACTAGTAAATCATTTACTGCTTTTATCAAACTTATATATTTTCTATATATGAGCTTTGAAAGATATATAATATTAGATCCTAAAAATAATTTCAATACTTTAAAAAACGGTGAATGATTTATCGCATTTAGAAAAATGGTGATTTATTCAGCGCATAAGTCTAATTTTATTAAACAATTTTTTTGGAAGACTATTTTTATAATTATAATACTTTTTAATTCCATTAATAAAAAAGGTTTATTTTGCAACAATAAATTTATTAAAGTAAGTAATTAGCTTGAATTTTAAATTTAAATTATTATTTACTGACACAAATCAAATAAATTGAAATTTTAGATGATAAAATCAAAATTTTTAAAAATGAATCTAAAATTGACCCCTCAACTTTAATTTTTTGTTTAAATTGGCACATTTCTAGAGTTTTATTCATTATTTAAATTATTGTAGGCAGTTAAATTAAAAGTTTTATCTTTTTTTTTGAAAGATAGGTAGCATGCTATCCGCTTCGTTTATTTCTTCATTTAGAAATAAACTTAGCTGGAAATGCGAATCAACTAGAATTCGAACTTGGAATCTCAAATACTGTCACGCCCCGGGGTCCATTTTCAGTTTAAAACAAAGCGGAAAAACGTCTGAATTTTTTTTTTTGAAAACCTGACCCCAGAGTATGCGAGATCCGCCACAAATACAGGGAATCCACTTTTCACACGGACAGAGTCTCCCCTGTATTTGCACGGCGTCGNTAAATCCTTTAATTCAAATTCAAATTTGAATCTCCTACTACTAGTAGGTACATGTAACATCCCTCACCTTACTCTAGGTCACATACACAGATCACGAGGGGTGTCATAAAGCAAGAATAGCAAAGAACGAAAATCCTCTTTTTAATAAAACTCCTTTTTCTCGAAAACCGTGCATCGGATCTGAAATCCGTCAGTGCCATTGGTTCCAGAATAGCTGATCCGATCGAAACGAGCTATTGAACCGCTATGAACGGAGTCCGATACGCGCCGATAGTCAACTCTACTCCGTGGCTTCACCGAAAAACCGAAGTTACTATTCACTTAAGTGAAAACTAATAATCGCGTAACTTCTCCGTTTTAGCTCATTTTCTCCTGAAACTTGACGAGTGCTTATGTAATTAAATTACACACATAAACATCGTCAACAGAGAGTTTAGTAGCACTGTAAAAATCTCAATCCTTACAAATACTAACCACCAAGCCTTTGCCACTTGCTCTAGGGACGGTCGGTAAATTAAATGCTTTATCAAACTTAGTTATATTATTATCTATTAGCTTTCATTAAAAAGTTAATTAACTATAGTAAATCCTGTAGAATAATTGATAATTTGTTTAGATTTTTAATCTTTTTCACTAAAATCTCTTAATTTAAAAAATTCAAAAAGTAAAAAGAGACGCTACTTTAGAAAAAAGAAAAAATCCTTTTATTTAAGTTTTTCAGACTTATTTAAGTTAAATTATTTTATAAATTTAATAAATACATTATCTGTAGTATCCCTGGTGTTCTACAACTGTGAGATTGCAGCATCTGAGGCTTGTCGACACATCTGAAAAGTGTCGGGACAAGTCCAAGTCATGTTGGCGCGAATTAGACGCAAAACAGACTCGTTGCGACGCGAGGGCAGGATTTCAGTGTTGGAATATGCAAATGACAGATTTTCAACAAGGTGAACCAGTAACACATAGGGGCGTACCGGTACCCTGTGTGTTTACAACGCAGATTGCTCTCGGGTTGCAAATTCTGTTGCGGGGTACCGGTACGGCATCGGCCTGGTACCGGTATCCTGTGTGTTTACAACGCAGACTGCTCTCAGGTTGCAAATTCTGTTGCGGGGTACCGGTACGGCATCGGCCTGGTACCGGTACACCAGGGTAGGTGAGGGGTTGTTTGATCTTTTGGTTGTCTTGTTGTTTTCACCCTCACCTCCTCTCTTTATATACGTGTAGAGAGGCAGAGAAAGGACTTTGCTGTTATTCTCTCCCTTTCTCTCTAGGATTGAGCTGTAGCAAGGTGGAGGTCGCGGTTAGAGCCCGGATCGACGTTGACTTCGCGTCGAGGAGCCGTTTTGGCACGCGAGCGTCATAGTCGCATCGTTGGGAGGCTGGGCGAGCCCGTGGTTCTACTTCTTTCGACTTCTCGCCATTGTTGGAGTAACTTTTGAAGTGGGTTAATGTTAAGCTTACTGGATTCTGCTGATTTCCTCCTAAGTCTCGTTGTTGTCAGCATGTATTTGGTCTTTATATATCATGTTAATTAGCTCAAACTCATTGATTTGCATGCCTATTAGAATCTGAATTTGAAGCTTAAAATGTTAGTTTAAATATACATGTTGGACTTGGATTTGACTTAGGACAAAACTATCGATTCTACACCGTCATTTTCTGAAATTATCAGATTTAGCTCTAGGAGCCGTAATTTATTTGTATCGCAGCAGTTTATGGGCGGTGGATACCAAGAATAGTGTAGAATGCATTTATACTCGTGCTGAGATGCCGAGTGTATTTTTACAGTAGTGTACAGACTGTTCCGGACTGTCGGGTGCCGTTGTGGTTGACGGTGGACCCAGTTTGCAGTTTTTGCATCAGATGGTGCCGAGGGCACGTGGATTATGGTTGTTAGACCAGTGAGACCTTTCTACTTTGATTACAGCCTGTGAGAGCCTGATTGAGCTCGACAGAGATACGCTTGCATACTCGGTTGGATAGCGCCCACGAGTGCCACTCCGGAGTCTGGCCTAATGCTTTTGCGTTGATGTCGGTTTGTCCTGTTTGGACTTGCTCTCCACTGACGACCTAGCGTGATGGCAGTTAGTGTAGCTTCGACAGATGGGACGGGTGTGTTCACAGTCCTTAGTGAGATTGGGTCAGGATTTATATTTTCTACAGATTGTTAGTGTTGGATCATGATAGTGTAGCGGCATTTAGCTGTAGATTTGTTCCAGCTTTCTTTACTATCCCTACTTATTTCTGTAGACTTAGTGCGTAAGCCGCTGAGGTTGGTAGCGGTACCCACTGAGGACTACTTCTTTTTGCAGTAGTTCTCACACCCAGTTGTGGATCCTTTTTGCAGAGCCTTCTTCTTCGGCTGCTACTGCTGTGGAGATTGATCGTGGAAAGAGAGTCGTGAGCTAGATCCCTTCCCAGTTGCTGCTGATCTAGAGATATATACCAGCTACAGGTAGTTGTAGTTTTTGGTTCTTATACATACTTATGTTAGTACCTCGCCGGAGCGAGTGTTTTTGTATCAGGATATTATGTATGTATTTGAACCGATGTTATTTATATATGTTTTTTTTTTAGCAGTTATATACTACTAGTATAATTACAGGTACATGTACAGCTATCGCTTCGTATACAGAAAAATTTTTTTTGTTTGCGGCGGATTTGTCGACGTGCCCGGTGAAACGAGTAATTCGGAGCGTGACTAGTTGTTAATTGTTTTCATTTAATATGCTAAAAAATAATTAAAAATATTATATTTAATAAACTTGTTCATAAATTCCATAGAATATCTAATTTAGTTAATAACAAATTATAAATTATTCAGTTTATTTTCAAAAAAATTACTCAATGAAAGAGTGAATTAAAAAATATGAAATTTGAGGGTGCTATTTCTGAATGTATTATAGGTGAGGGGTCCTTCATACATTTGCACCAAATATATATATATTTGAGAGAAATTTTCATGGGCATAAAAATAGATAAATAAGCTACTAAAAGTTGAGGACACTTTTTCAAATTTTCAAAAGTTGAAGGGTTTCCTTACATTTTTACCTTGAATTAATAAATAAATAAATAAATAAATTATAAAAATGGCGAAACGACCAAAGTTGAGGGGTCTCCATACATTTTCACCTTGAATTTTTCTACACGACTCAAAAAACTTTTCTACATAGAAAGCAACCAACCAGATACTGCCACGTTACGACCGTACTACAACGCCGTATACGCGTATACTAGTAACGTATAAATCCCACCGAGTGGGTCCCACCTACCGCTCCCTCGTGGGGCCCACGCGCCACGTCACCACCCAATCAAAGGGCAAATTCGTCCTTTCACGTATCATTTCGTCGAGCGAATAAAACAGGATAAAAAGAAAAAAAAAAAGAAAATTTTCCCAGTGCACCTATGGTGCAATTCGTTACCGTGCACCGCCCACGTGGCAACGCATCGTACACTCTCGGTTCTCCACAAAAAGACACGGGAGATCGTTCCGTGCGCCCGGTTCACCACGTGGATCGCGTAGAAAATATGTGAATGTATGTAATTGTTAATGGGTGGGGGGTTTTTTGCTTATTATTCCCTTATTGCTATTTATAATTTTTAAATTTATTTTGAAATTGTCAAAATACTTTTTTTAAACCTCAAATTTTATTTTGATTCGACTATATGATCTTTTAGAATTTTAATTTTTAGTATCCAACTATTCAATTTGTTTGATTTAAGTAATTTATTAGCTATTCGGGTATAAAAATTAAGTTAATTATCTATTTTAATGAATTTAAAGTTATGTAAATTATATAAAATATATTTGCTAAACTCGTAAAAATAAACAGTAAATTTTAAAATTAAAAAGATTATTAATTAACTTACATTAAATAAATTAAAAGATTAAATAGTAAAATCAAAATTTTTAAAAGTCAGATAGATAGATCAAAATATGTGATAGCTGAGGTAAGTTTTATATTTTTTTACCTTGTATTAATAGTGAAATTATTTAAATATTCAAAAAAAAAGATTATGTTATCTGAATTATGGACTATTTTAATTGTATATAATTATAACTACACTACCGATCGTCCCTAAAGCAAGTAGCAAAGGGCTTGGTGGTTGGTACCCGAGACCTAAGTTCGAATCCTAGTTGATTCACATTTCCAGCTAAGTTTATTTCTAAATGAAATAAACAAAATAGGTAGCGTGTTGCCTATCTCTCAAAAAAGAAAAAAAAAAAACTACACTATAATTAAAGTTATATATATTTTGAGATACAATAATTGGTTTAATGCGTTTGAATTTAGTTGCTCTAGTTAGAGTTATACAAAAAGGCTCAACTATACGGGTGCAAATTATGCGCGAAGTGGGTATAGTTCCAACTGTAATAATTAAAGAGAGTAACTTTAGACCAAACAAAAATATACTTTCCTAATCACTTTCAAAACTGAAATATATATTTTTTTTCTATATTGAGAGTAATCTCACTGCGTCATATACAACGCAATAAAATTTATAAGAATAAATTTTTAATTGCATTTAACTCAATGAATTATTTATATTTATAATATTTTTTTCACTACATCGATCCAAGTAAGATGTATATAATTATAGTTATTGCGTTTTTACTGGCTGTTTCTTGCACAAGTTGAAAAGGGCTTCACAGTTGGTATTCAAGGGCTCAGGTTTGAAGCATATTTTTAATTAAATTTATTTTAAGAAAAAACACGAAGCGGATAGAGTATATAGAGATATCAACAGATCGGGTTCCGTTCAGGGCTAATTTTTCAAAAACCCGAACTGGAATCCAACTCCAAATTTGAAATCCGAACCCAAATCCAACGGATTTTAAAAATCCATATCCAAACCCAAACCCGACCAAAAATTTGAAATCTAAACCCGAACCCGAAATAATTATTTCTCTTTTCGCTATTTCAAAATATATTACATTAAATTTAAATTTTTAAAATATAAATTCAAATATAAATCAAATTTTTATATACATATTACATATAATGTAAAATAAATTCGGATACGGGTCAGATACAGTCAAAATTTATATCCGAATCCATATCCATCAGGTTTTTGTTTTTTGATATCTATATCCAACACGATATCCATTTAACATCGAGCAAATCCTCTCCATTCGAGCTCAGATTCGAATAAAATTTAATGTATCCGTACCTATTGACGTCCCTAAGCACACATTCTTTCTCCAAAAAAAAAAAATTATAACATTTTTTAATTGTGTGCATCTCCTATGGTGAACCACGGTCCACGGTGGTCTCGGTCTACGCAACAAAATTTTTCAACAAGCGCCGTGAGTAGCGGCTAACTTTATCGTGCTCCGCGGTGTCCACCTACTCGTCAACAGGGGCGACCGTATCCCCTTATTTTAGGGAGAAGTAGCCCCTCAATTATTTGATATTTTGAAATAGCTCCCTCAACTTTAGTTTTTTTTGTTTGAATCCCTTTACTTTCGATATTTCAAATTAAGCCATTTTAGTGGAAAAACATGTAAATTTTATATAATTCATCAATATATTTTTAAAAAATTAAAGTTATTAGGGTAGTTTTAATTGTAAAAATCAAAAATTAAGAAGGGAATGCATATATATAAAAAAGTAATAATTTCTTATATATTTCTGAAATTTTTTTAACTTTTTAATTTACTCCTCTTAGAAAGCTAATATTGAAAATATTTTTTTTACGTTTCAATCTATTTTAAATATATACTTGACTTAAATTCTGAAATTACTATTTTGCCCTTTCAAATATACCGTTCTACCTAAGTTAGAAGTACAAAAAATATTTTAATTTTTGGTATTTTCAAATATACTCTTTGACCATCACCAATATTTCTTATTTGCCCTTAAGTTAAGGGCAAAAGAGTCATTTTAATTTTTTTAATTCTGGTAGATATTTAATTTATGTTTAATCCAAATTAACTTAACAGGTGGTAACTGTGGAATTATTTTAGAATAATGGAGGAACGTATGAGAGATATATTGGAAAGAAAAAAAAAAGTAGGGCACATGAGATATTTCTGAAGTTTAGAGGGGTAGATAGGCAATTATTTCTATAAAAATTAAGTTGCGGATCCTGTTTCATAATTTTATGTAATTGAGGGGTTTCCATACAATTTTACCTCTCTCCTCTTTTCTATACCCTCCCCTCCCCTACTTTTTCTTTACCCATACGCTCTTTATTTTCTCGAGGCTCTCTCTCTCTCTCTCTCTCTCTCTCTCTCTACTACTATTGTAGCCGCGAACTCGAATCCGGTGCTCCGCCTCAGCCGCCGCTACTCTCCTCCGCCGCCGCCGCCGCCGCCGGCGTACCGCCGCCGCCGACCCTACTCTGGCGGAGCGCCGCCTCGTTGTGCAAGGGTAGCGCAAGCTCATTGTTTGAGTGGATCTTTGGAGGGAGGAGGAAGAAGAGGAGGGGGAGGTGATTTCTAGGGTTTTGGGGTAGATAACGCGTCTTGCAGGGGTGGGGGGGCTGGTGAGAGGCGGGCGCAGTTGTGGAGTGGATCTTAGGAGGAAGAGGAGGAAGAGGAGGAGAGGGAGAACGGGGAGGTGATCTCTAGGTTTTGGTGGGGCGTTGGTTCTTGTGGTGGTGGGGGGTTTGATGAGAATCGGGAGGGGGATCGCGAATCTATGACGAGAGGAGGGCGCGAGATGAGAGGGTTGCTCATGGAATGGCAGATCCCGATGGCCATGGGAGGAGAACGAACGGGGAGGTCGACCAGGTGAGGGAGAGTTTTGATCCCGTATCTTTATGATTTCCCCCATTTTTGGTTGATTTTTTGGTTACTTATGTGATCTCTTTGGGTTTGTGTTTGAGTTTGCTGATGTTACGGTTGTGAATTGTTAATTAGGGGAGATATATATATTGGATTTTTGTTCTGTTCGATGAGTAGAGATTTTCTTGTAGTAGTTGCAGTTAAGGAGGTCTCTTGATGCTTGAGGTGTCATTTACTTGCTAATGTGAATATTTATGTGCTTCTACTTGTATTAAGGTTATGTGCTGATCTAGGGCCTGTTTTGGCCTGCTTCTGCTTCTGCTTCTGCTTCTGCTTCAGCAGCAGCAGCAATTTTAGTAGAGTGTTTGGCAAGTGGAAATGAGATTTTGAGACTCAAGCAGAAGCTCCAATTTGGCTCATCTGATTTTGCTGCAGAAAGAAGCTTTTGGGTGTATTAATATAGTGCTTCTTCTAAAAACACTTCAGACAATGTTTCGTCTAACTATACACTACTTGAAACGAAAGCAACAGCTCCAGTTTGGTGCTTCTGATTCTGTTGCATGAGGGAGCTGAGGGGGTATATTAATGTAGTGCTACTCCTAATTGTATTATTCAGGCAGTGCTTCATCAATGATCAAACAATGCCACACCCTATTACTGGGCCGAACAGGGTATTAACTGACTGTAACTACGGAGTAAAATTTTCATGCCAAAGAGAAGATGCTTAGGAGGAACTAATAGAACTTAGGGTTTTCTTTCATAGGTTTAGAATTGTTGTGGATAGCGGTTTCCATATTTTTCAACATGTATTGGTTATTAAATGGCATCGACAGTTGACTGTTGATTAGAGTTTGACCTGATAAGATTAACAGCTGTTGGGAGATTTTGAGGTTGAAGATTAATAGCTCCTTCAAAGCAAAAGGCTTATATTGAGATTGTTTTTTGGGCCTGTTGTGAGAATATGTCTGTTATATGCAAAAGTAAGGATGCCCTGTCGTACTGCCCGGGTACTTGTAGAGCTTGCGAGACAAATATTAAAAACCAGAATTATTAATTGCCCATCATTTTTAGAATTTGGGGTGATTCTACCACTTATTGTGGTTAATATCTATATTACATCTGATTTTGAAAGAGAACCATTTGAGACACTTAACTACAGAGATGGCTTACCATAAGCAGCTGTGCATGATGACTTTTAATGATTTACTCGTGAGTGTCGAGTCTATTGACACTGAGAAGTGGAGTAATCTGTTCATAATGCAACCATTGCCTTCATGTGCTGTCTAGTACTGTGTTATGCATCCTTGTATCTGTGTATGATTTTCTTGCTTTCTCATTGTATGTCCTGAACTCTGTTTACTGCTATGCACTTTTATATATACATGAACTTCTACATTTTGAAACATCTCCATCGCAAATATCGACTACTCATACATCAACCTTAACAGTTTCTCTCTTGATATAGAAATCCTATTGTGGAATTCTATTAGCACTCAAACCTGCTTGGTTTTATTTTGTCTTATGCTTGAATGTAGTAAGAGATAAGGACTAAAGATATACAATAGGGAAGTGTGGCGAGGATAATTCTTCTTACAAACTGCTTGAGGAAATTTGTTTCTCTCAACTAATTTTTTCTCTCTTGGCCATTTTGAGATCATTAGGAAACTTTTTTTCTCTCATGAAATTTTCATTTGTTTTGTCCCAATTTACCAAAACTCCTAAAAGTAGCACAGTAATTACCAAGAATGATATAACACTTTTTTTAGTCACAGATCAAAGATAATTCTATTGCAGTTATAAGGAAGGAGTCACTAACACCTGTATGCTTTTCAGAAATAGCAAAATTTTGCTTCGTATTCATGTTTCATCCAATTACTTGAATGTGCCTTCTCTGGCATATTTGCAAATGTGAGAAATGTTCATTGTACTATTTAGAAAAAGCGCTGAGCTTATTTAGTGACTCTTAGATTGATATCCTTTTTTTTTTGTCCTTCTTGACTGCTTCTTTCCAACCTCCTTTTAGTATTTTTCACATCATATGTTTGAATTCTCTCTGACTTCTCAGTTAGCACATTCACATCTTTTCGTTCTATATGCTCACACTATTTCAATTGTTCGTCCTAATTTTGTCCCCATTTGAGGCCAATCTGTTCCTAGAGCAAATGTGTAGATTTTTTATCCAATTTCTTCTTAGATTACCATGCACCTATCTCGGCGCGCACAATTTTTTTTTTTTTTTTTTTTGAAGGATGAATGGGGGCGGCAGACTTCCAAACTTTATAACTATTTCAATTCTTTTGAAATTGATAATATTGATAATAATTTATAAAAGCAGTATGTAGCTGGCATAGGATCAGAAAAGATTTGGTTTGGTTTGAATAGTCAGATTCTAAATAAAATTTTATTTCATCTTATTGTCATCTTTAATTTACTAACATGAAAATCATTACATCAATATAATAAAATTAATATTTGAATTTTATTTCTAACTTTGTGGAATATTTTTCGGAAACCAACTCAGTATGTTGGATTTTAGGCAGAGTTACATACTTACATCTGATAACTTGTAACCTATCGCATATATATTTAACTTTTTATTTGGAAAAATATGCCTGAAACTTGTCCTTTTTTCCCCTTCTCTATTATTATATTATTAAATTGAGGTTGAGTTTTCATTAGCTAATGAATTAAGTATTTATATTGTTCAGCCTGTTTCTCAACGGTTTTTGCACCTAGAGAAGGAATATTTGTCCTTTTTGCCGATACATAACAGCGGAGAAAGGTCTATTGATCTGGTTAGTATTCTGTGCTTCTTTGTTGGCCTCCACTGCAATAATTTTCAACCTCTGTGCTCTTACAGTTTTGGCCTTTACTTGTTACGTGTAGATATCCAAAGATAAAGTTGAGGCGGAGGTACGGATTGACAGCATTAATACAATTTTTTCTACAGATCGATGTGGTCGATCGAAGATTGATGGTGAGCTTCATTTTGAGGCAAGTAATGTGACCAATTTTTTTTTGTGTCTGTATATTTACCTGTTGATGTTAACTATAGGTAGTTATACAATTGATTTACTACCTTGGTACTCACAGCATTTGACTTTAATCAATTTCCAATGCTTCGTCTTTGTGTCTCAATTTTCAAACTGCGCTGGTATCCATTAATGAGCTTCTAGTTCTTAGCATAGTTAGTTAATTCAGATTCGGCAAAAATTTGGTATGGGTATAATACGCATAAAATTCGTTTTCTAATTTTTAAATTCGTCGAAATATTCGGCTTAAAAAACGGATTCGGTATAAAATATAAAATATAAGATATAAAATATAAGATAATCTATATTTAAACATAAAAATTATAAGTTTTTTATTTAGATTTTCAATAATTCGGGAATAATTTGCGAATTATTCGCGAATTATTCGGCTGGCCCAAAAATTCACGAATAATTCACTTTTCTTTGGAAAAAAATTCGTAAACGGACCGTTTAATTCGGATTTTCAATAATTCGCGAATAATTCATGAATTAACTAACAAAGGTTCTAGGGCATGCTTTGCTCAGTTGAAGCTTATGTGGAAATGCAGTTCAAGTTTAGTTGCTCGAAGAAGCCTAATAGCTTTTCTGGTGAAGTCTCTACTACAGCTTCCTGCTGCAATAGAAGCAGAGGTTTCAAATTAAAGCTTCTGCTTTTGGAGATTTGAGTTGCTCAATTTTGCTAACCCTGGCTTTTATTCCCAATTAGCCTTTGTTACTTCAGGAGTAGATAAGCTGTTCCAAAAGCTCGGCCAAACAATTTGAAGATAGTTTCCATATTTAATTGCCAATTTACCTTCTCCGCAATCAGTCAATTACAGCTATAGCGTTGAGTGATCTATTTTACTTATCTACTTTGGTCTAATTAGACTTTCTCTTTTACAATTTGCTATCACATTACGAAGAGAAATGACATGTTAATGTTAGACGCTGTGGAAATTACAGTGAATACCGCATCTAATTATGTCCAGAAACACTTTTGGGTAGTGAATTATATAAAGTGAAAATAGAGCAGCTAATGAAATGTCCAGATATCTCCTCATGCAGTCGTTCCCTTGTGTATAGCCATTTCATGGGTAAGGTGGAATAACATTATGCCCACAGGTTGCCCATTATTCTAGCAATCCCTATTATCTCCAAACAAAGCTAAGAGAAATAACATGTTAAACATTGTATACTCATGAAAGATATTTATCCCTCTTCTGGGATGGCAATCCTCCAACCAGACACTCTTAATATCTTGTGATATCATTCTGCTTATGCTATTTGAGTATTTCGATTAAATCTGTTTCTATGTACCGTTGCTCTTTTCTTCTCTCTCTCTCTCTCTCTCTCTCTCTCTCTCGCCATAGTTCTGTTTGGTAAATCTAAATTTTTATATACATCCATTTGCTTATTTTGTTTTCTTACTTTGCTTCATTCAATTCTTTTGCAGGATACCAAAGATTTGCAGGAGACCAGAGATTTGATTTCTGATAGTCAAAGCAACAACTCCATCAGCACTGTTCTCCCGAAAAGTTCAACTGACAACAACCAAAACATAACAACTCTACCTGTAGTATCTTCTTCAGAAAATTTGGTTTATTTAGAAAGATCAGATGTAACAAATATGCACACAAAGGGGAGCTCTTCAGATGTTTTCCGAGTTAGCGTTTCTAGTGCTCCCAGCACATCTAGTCATGGTTCCGCACAGGATGACTGTGATTCTTTAGGAGATGTTTATGTATGGGGTGAGGTCATATGCGACATTTCTACAAGAAAAGGTCCTGATAAAACTGTTTGGCCTTCAGTTGGTAGAACTGATCTCCTTCTTCCTAAACCCTTGGAATCCAACATAGTTCTCGATGTCTGCCACGTGGCTTGTGGGGTCAGGCATGCTTCCCTGGTTACGAAACATGGGGAGGTCTTTTCTTGGGGAGAAGAGTCAGGTGGTCGTCTTGGTCATGGGGTCGGATCGGACGTTATTCACCCCCGTTTGGTTGAGTCTTTATCAATTTCTAATGTTGAATTTGTTGCATGTGGGGAGTTCCATACATGTGCTATAACCATTGCAGGTGAACTGTATACATGGGGAGATGGGACCCACAATGTTGGGCTTTTGGGTCATGGTACGGATACCTCCCACTGGATTCCTAAGAGGGTTTCGGGACCGCTGGAGGGGCTTCGAGTTGCTTATGTTTCTTGTGGAACCTGGCACACAGCGTTGATCACTTCAGCTGGGCAGCTGTTCACTTTTGGTGATGGAACTTTTGGTGTCTTAGGGCATGGAGATAGAGAGAGTGTCTCTTACCCTAGAGAGGTAGAGTCTTTGATTGGTCTAAAGACGATTGCTGTTGCCTGTGGTGTATGGCATACAGCCGCCGTGGTGGAGGTCATAGTTTCTCACTCTACTACAAGTGTCTCGTCAGGGAAGCTATTCACCTGGGGAGATGGGGACAAGTACCGCCTTGGTCATGGGGATAAGGAACAACGACTTGAACCCACCTGCGTACCTGCCTTGATTGAGTACAATTTCCACAAGGTAGCTTGTGGGCACAGTCTCACTGTCGGCTTGACCACCTCCGGACATGTTTTTACAATGGGTAGCAGTGTTTACGGTCAGCTCGGAAATCCCCAGTCGGATGGGAAGCTTCCTTGTTTGGTGGAAGATAAGCTTTCCGGTGAATCGGTTGGGGACGTTGCTTGTGGTTCATACCATGTTGCAGTTTTGACTAACAAAAGTGAGGTTTTTACTTGGGGGAAAGGAGCAAATGGCAGGTTAGGACACGGCGATCTCGAAGATCGGAAAACACCGACACTTGTTGAAGCTTTGAAGGATAGAGCAGTTAGACATATAGCTTGTGGTGCGAATTTCACTGCTGCTATATGCCAGCATAAATGGGTTTCGGGTTCAGAACAATCTCAGTGTGCCTCATGTAGGCAAGCTTTTGGGTTTACCCGAAAAAGGCATAATTGCTATAATTGTGGACTCGTCCATTGTCATGCTTGTAGTTCAAGAAAGGCATTGAGAGCGGCATTGTCTCCTAATCCCGGAAAGCCATATCGGGTTTGTGATTCCTGTTTCATAAAATTGAGTAAAGTATTGGACTCTTCTGGAATTAATGGCAATAAGAATGCTGTATCCCGCTTCTCTGGTGAAAGCAAAGATAGGCTTGAAAAAGTAGATATGAAATTGGCGAAAGCCATTTTGCCTAGTAATTTGGATATGATGAAGAATTTGGATATCAAAGCAGCTAAGCAAGGGAAGAAGACGGATTCCTTACCATTTATTCGGAACCCTCAGATTAATTCATTGCTGCAACTAAAAGATATCACCTTTTCTGGTGGGATAGACTTGAATAAAGCTGTTCCAAAAGCAGTTCGAACGTCTGTGGTTCACTCTGTAAATCCTTCAAGAGCTGTTTCGCCTTTCTCGCGAAAACCTAGTCCTCCTCGTTCTGCAACTCCTATTCCCACTACTCATGGCCTTTCCTTCTCCAAAAGTGCTGCCGATAGTCTTAAAAAAACGAATGAGCTTCTGAACCAAGAAGTTCAGAAGTTGCGCGCTCAGGTATGCAATTTAGTTTGTGATTTGTGAATGCTTATGTATATAACCCCTGCAAAATTATCTATATTACATATGCCTCTTGTAAATCTGAATTTTCATGCTCACACCTCGAAAATTGTGCATTTCTGACAAATATATTTCTTATCTTTAGTTGGGTAGCTATCCAATTCATATGGGGGAGTTTGGCTTGGAAATTCAAACAGTTTTGAAAGAGGGTGTGAAAGGAGAGATTTGGCCTTTGAAGGGCATATAAGGAAATGCAGATTTGCATGTGTGCGCTTGTGGGCGTGTTTGTCCCTGTGCTTTTGTAAATCTTTTCATTTTTCAGGTTCTTAAATTAAAAAATTAATCTGATCATCGAATGTAATGACTTTGACTAGGTTGATACTCTGAGACAGCGGTGCGAGCTTCAAGAATTTGAGTTGCAGAAGCTAGCGAAGAAGGCCCAAGAAGCCACAGTGGTGGCTGCGGAGGAATCTGCGAAGTCCAAAGCTGCGAAAGAAGTTATAAAGTCACTAACAGCACAGGTGAACTTCTGGTTTGCCATGAATTTTTCTTTTGGGATGAATTACAAATTCAGTCGCTGAAGTTTAACGTTCGTTTGAGTTTGGTTCTCATAGTGTAATTGTAGCAATTTAGTCCCTGAAACCTATTTTGTATGGCAATTAAGTCCTGTTGATCTATTATTCAGAAATGGATGCCAATTCAGCATTTATTAGAAACTTTTCTTTATCCATTTGGAAACGCTAGGGATGATACTGCGATTGGTATCAAATTTCATGGACTCAGTTGTTTAAAATGAAACTTTTGGAGACCAGACTGGATCAAATTAAACTTGGGGGACTAAATTGTTACAGTTGAGATTGTGGAATTCTGGGTCAAATTGCTAAACTTATTATTTACCTTTTTCTTTTATTGTTGTTTTTATGAAATTTGTCATTGTTTTCAACATTCTTTTAAACATCTTGTTATTATGCTGATCTTTGTCTCGGCCTTTTTATGTTCTTGATACAGCTTAAAGATATGGCCGAAAGATTGCCTCAGGGTGTTTATGAAGGCGAGGAAATAAAACAAGTCCATATTCCAAATGGCGTCGAGCCACATACTACACACTACTCAAATACAAATGGTTCCCACCAAATAAGAGATGAAAATGGGTTAAACATACATTCTCCCAACTCTATGCACCTGACACATACAAATGGCGATAGTCATGAGATCAATGAAACAAGCGCGCGATTTCAAAACCCTAGGATTGCAAACTCTCACGAATATGAACATAATAACAGAAGGATGCATACTAATGGTTATGAAGAGATGCCAACATCGAGAAATATACTAGAGGAGAATGTCAGCAGGGAGGAGCCGCTGCAAAATGGTGAAAATGGATTGAGGTCTCGGACTACATTGGTAACTACTAATAATCAAGTCGAGGCAGAGTGGATTGAACAGTATGAGCCTGGTGTGTATATAACTCTCGTGGCTCTTCGTGATGGAACCCGAGATTTGAAGAGGGTGCGATTCAGGTAATTTAAAATAATGCTGTTTTTATGTGATTTTTTGTATGTATTGTTTACTTTAATTATTTCTTTCCCTTAAAAAGATTGTGATGAAAACCAAGCTTTGCTTTGTGAAGCTAGTTGGTGATGAAAACCAAGCTATCATCGAAAACGACTTATGAGTACGAAGGCGATTATACTCATAAGAGTACAGTAGCTGGACTATATATATATATATATATATATATATATATATATATATATATAGAGCTAGGCTCCTATGCTTTCGAAAGTACGGAAGCCTCCGTGCTTGTAAGTTGTTTTCGATGATGGGACATTCGATTCAGCGATTGGTTCCGTTAAACTTGATCTATGCTATTGGAACTATTTAGAAACCAAATTTTATAATTTTTTTACTTCGTTTGTCTAGTGAATGAGTAGTCTCAAAATGAACGGCCGAAAATGAAAATCTCATAAAAAACAGTGATAAAGGACTCAAATTTCAAATCGGATGCATTGATCTTGCTATTGATGTTAAGTAGAATTTTCTATTAAATTTTTATGTAATTTGGATACTTATACACCGTTGAACTTAAAAACATACCACATTGGCCGTTAAAATAGTCATTTTTGAGACCTTTTGATCGCTTGGTAAATGATGTCAAAAAATTATAAAATTTGGTTTCTAGATAGTTCCAATAGGGTAGATTATACTTAACGGAGCCGATCGTCGAATCGAATGTCCTATCATCAAAAACAACTTACAAGCACGGAGGTCTCCGTACTTTCGAAAGTATAGGAGACGTACTCTATACATACATATATAGCTAGGCTGGAATACTATTGATAGCAAAAGGTTTTTTTTGCTATCAAGTTTTTAACCCTTGGATGAGAAATTGTAGGGTAAGCATGATATTAGTCCCTTGGGTTGAGTGGTTCCCACTGGGTTATAATATTTAATCCAATGGTTAAAAATGATGAAAGGAATTGATCCAAAGGCTAAAAACTTGATAGCAAGAAAGGTCTTTTGCTATCAATAGTATTCTAGCCCAATTCTTTATATATAATATGTGTTGAGCTGGAATGTTGTCGGTAGCAAACAGGCTCCGTTGTCACCCATTTGTTTTCGATGATAGAGTCTCAAAATTGACAATTGGCACTGTTGAACATTATTTATATGACTTGAAGTCTCTAGAGAACAATTTTCAAATCTTTTGACATCATTGACCTAATGATCAAAGGGTTTCAAAATTTGTAATTTTAATAGTAGATATGAGACGTTTTTTCGTTTAACGGTGTAAAGCTATCCAAATTAATTAAATTTTGGTTAGAAAATTCTTTAAATTATTTAGAACAAGATTTATACTCTCGATTTTGATTACAAAATTTCTATCGTCACTTTTTAGAGAATATTTATTTTCAGCCGTTCATTTTTACGTCCACTTGATGAACAGGAGAACAATATCGGAAAAGCATGAAATTTGATTTCTAGATACTTTAAATGGTATAGATCATGTTCAACGTCACCGATCGTCGATTTGGAGGCTCCATCATCGAAAACAAATAAGTGACAACGGAGCCCATTGCTACCGATAGCATTCCAGCTCAACTTTATATAATACTAGTGTAGAAACCCGCTGCATCAGACAATAGAAATAAAATTTAAAAATTTTAATAAAACTTATATTTACAGTTTATTGATATATAGAAAGCTATACCATATTAAGCATAGTCAACCCGCTCAGCGGGCACTTATATGGGCCGCGGCTCGGCTTCGCGGGACGATGTTTCTCGAAGGAGACAATGTTCTTCGGAGTCTCCTTTTCTTCTTCTTCTTCTTTCTCATCATCTTCGTTAACATAATGAGAGAAAGAGGGAGATGAGTGTGGAGTAGGAGATTAGACGATGATATATTTTTTTATGATGCATAAAAAAGAGTTACAAAAGAGAGGGGGTGGGAGATTAATGGAGGGGAGTGGATTAAAGTTATAAAGCCCACTCATTGATAGAATATTAATATGGTGCATATAATTAAATGTTGCACCTTACATGTAATTAGAGGAGTGGGGATGTGAAGGGTTGAGCGTTGAGAAGAGGAAAATGTGATTTGATTTAAAGTTCGATTTAAAGTTGCATGTAATTAAATATTACACCTTACATATAATTAGAGGAGTGGGAAGGTGAGAAGGTGGTTTGATTTAAAGTTGGGCTATGAAAATAAGGATAACATGCCACGTGGCAAAAAAATATTGTGGCTTCATATAGGTTTATAGATATCTATTTACATTTTATGTATACAATGTTGCTAGCCTGAATAGTCATATGTAACCCTCTAAACTGTAATTGCTTATAAAGAACCCTCATCTCAAGTAGTCATTCTATTCCTCCCTTCTTTTTCTTTTTCTATCTTTTAACTCTCTTTTTCTTCGGGAGGGGGAGAGAGTATTGGCTTTGTAGTAGAAAATGTTTCCTTGTATAAATAGATAACTTTACATGGGACTTAATTGTTTCTTAACATGTCTCTAATAATTTGGTGTACATTTACCTATATATTGCTTGTTAAAGAATATGAAACAACTGTTATTTTCCAAAAGCTTAAGTTACTAGAGAATAGTATTTTTATATGTTTATATTTAATATTGTTGTTAGTCTGAATAGTCATATATAACTCTCTGAACTGTAATTGCTTATAAAATACCCTTAAAAGAGTCATTCTATCCCTTTTTTTACTTTATTTTTCCTCTTTTTCTGTACTTCTTTGAGGGGCCGTTTGGTTGGATGTAGTTATAAATGCAGTGTAGTTAAAAATATATGCAGTTGAAAATGCAGCAGTTGTAATTACATATAATTTGTTTGGTTTTGTATAGATGCAACTGTTGCAGTTGCATTTCTTCTGTTTGATAATTTGAAGCTGATAGTTGTATTTGTGAATCTTGTCACCTCTTTAGATAGAGTGGTGAGATTACCTTCACTATACATAAAATAATTGTATAATTTTATTAATCATTTAAATTTACTATCTATAAATAAATAAGTGGATACATATAATATTTTTATATTTTTCAATAATTCTTCAACTTATCAATTGACACATTTAAAATGTTTAATTTATTTAATTTTAATATGTAAATCAAACTTTAAAAATTTAAGCGATTCTCTCATTTTTTTATCAAATTTAATAATTATAATTAATTAAAACTTATTAAGTTGACATACACAATCATATTCTATAAAAATTTAGGAAAAAAAATCATTTTTTATATTTTGAATAAAATAAATTTAAAAAAATTTAATTTTTTGCACAGAACTTGTATCGCCTAAAAAATTTTATTAGTATGAGTTTATTTACAAGTATTTTTATTTACCATATATATTTTATTTATTTATTTGTTTATTATTGTTAATTTGTGGGTGATCCTATTTCTCACCAACTGTTGCAGTTGGAACTGCAGCCAATTTGGATGTAGTTCCAACTACATCATTTGGACCTTTTTGTGCAGTTGCAACTGCAGCAGTTGGACTCAACTGCATTAAACCAAACACAGAAATTAAAGTTGCATGTATTTATAACTGCAGTGCAGTTGCAAATGCGTGCAACCAAACAGCCCCTGAGAGGGGCAGAGAGAGAGTTGGCTTTGTATGTTTTCTAAATAGGGGTTTTGATGTAAGTTATGTTTGTAAGGGGCATGTATAGAAATTCAGATTTCGTAAGGACATACGAATAAATAGGTAGCTTCCCATGTAAATAACTACGTGACGTAATTATTTCTTACCGTGTCTCTAATAATTTGGTCTATACAATTTTGTCTCACTTTTGCTTTTTCCGGCAGTCGCCGAAGATTTGGGGAGCATCAAGCAGAAGCCTGGTGGTCCGAGAACCGAATTAGGGTTTACGAGAGATATAACGTTCGCTGGTCTGAAAGAGCCTCATCGGCAGCCTCCATTCACTCATTTCAGTCGGCCCGTTGATCCCAAGAAAAAACTCATCTTAGAAGCATCGAAACGGCCGTCGAAACCGTATGTTGCATGCTTTTTCCCATTCATATTAATTAGATATCTATAAATAGATATATGCCATCAAGATATGCTATTTCTTTCTTGATTGCACCTTCTCTGTCTTTTTTGCCTGTTGTATTGTAGTGTACATAACATTGCCAAAAAATTTTAGATAAATGAGATTAGTGATTTGGGCAGAGAGAGAGAGAGAGAGAGAGAGAGAGAGAGACAGACAGACAGACAGAGAGGTGTTTTTCTCCGTACACCTTTTATTATTAGCAATCGCAGTAAAATTTCCTTCAATTTTCATGAGAATTGCATATACAGTTTGTAGTAGTAATGAGTTTGAATAGATTTGTCCTCTGCAAATTAAATTTTTTATGTCTACTTGATGCAGGAGGGGAGAAATAGAAATTATTTTGGACTTTTGAACCTGTAAAGTTTTTGAATTCTTGGCTACAGTAAAACTTGAAAGGCCTCTTTATTTTGCCCTAGTCTGGGATTGCATTTGCCAAACACACTTGCTTTTATGCTATGAAAGGCCAAAATTATATAAAAGCGCTTTGGAGTTCTCCTTGATGCTATAAACGGTGGTGGGAACTCTCACCATTTTATACCGTCGAGGAGGCGCCAGAGTGTTTTTGGATTTTTTCGGACCTTCAAAGGGCTTGTTTGGCATTGAGGGTTGTTTAACGCTATCGGGGAAAAAGAGTTGGAGCGATAGTATATAGAAATATACTTATCTGTATTCCGGCAGGGCTGCAGAAATTATATATTCATTGTTATATACACATTTTTTTTTTTAATCATACTTTTTTATTGCACTTAGAGGCTGTTTGATTACATATAATTATAAGTACAGTGTACTTAGAGATGCATGTAGTTAAAAATAAAATAGTTATAGTTACATGTATTTTGTTTTGTTGGTTGCAATTGAAAGTATTGTAGTTATGAATAATTTATTTGATAGCATGCAATTGAGAATCCTATTTATAAACTTTATGTATAGGGCGGAGAGATTACCTCCGATGTAGAAAAAAAATTTTGTTTAGAAAGTGAGTATGTAGATAAGTTTATTTGCAGTTGGAATTACGATTAATTTGAACGTAGTTTCAATCACTGCAGTTGAGTGGAGCCTCATGCATGGCTAACTGTTAGACTCAAATATATTACACCAAAGACCGCATTTGGATCCCTATGTAGCTAAAATTGTTGTGGAGTTGTATTTACATGCAACCAAACATATCTTTTAAAAAAGGCTTTTTTTGCATTTAGCTTCCTTACATTTTTTTTTTTTTTCCTACAAATAGTTTTATAAAATTTATATTTGCAAGATTGGTTCTATCCTCGCCACCTGAGCATTGATGATGGTGGAGATTAAGTCGAACACGATAAACCATTTATCAAATTTGAATATGATGAATGATTTACTGTGTCCTTCCTGAATTTTAAATTCCAAATATTACGTAATACGTACCGTCATAGAAAAATAATAGAACATGGTGAATGGTTCATTGTATTTAACTTAACCTAAACTATCGCTCATGTGGCACTCGTGTGGCGGGGATAGGGCAATCTTGCAAATATAAATTTTGTGGGATTATTTGTAGAAATAAAAATTTTTGAGGGGACTAAATGCAAAAAAAACCCTTTAAAATGTTTAAGTTAATCTATCTGCAATTTCAAACTTCAAACGAAGCCAAAGCATGAAATTGAGTGAGTCTGAACAAGGAAATTTCGAACTTAAGCCTTTGTCTTTAGAGACAGCTGAATTTTGCTTCCCTCTCTCTCTCTCTCTCTCTCTCTCTCTCTCTCTCTCTCTCGTTTTGTTTTGAGAACACATTTCTTGCAGCAAACAATATGACTTTTCCAGGATTCAAGGCCCTATTTTCTATTTCTTCAACTCTTTCCCATTTGTTTCTATCCAGTGAAATTAGGGCTCTTTTTAGTCAATAACATTAAACATTGCTGGGTCCTACAGAGTAGAATATCCTGTGATCTTTGTCTTACTCTTACATCCCCCTCTTCTTTTTATTTGA
>NC_033640.1:2306646-2346010 GCF_001540865.1 Ananas comosus
ATTGCATTTGCCAAACACACTTGCTTTTATGCTATGAAAGGCCAAAATTATATAAAAGCGCTTTGGAGTTCTCCTTGATGCTATAAACGGTGGTGGGAACTCTCACCATTTTATACCGTCGAGGAGGCGCCAGAGTGTTTTTGGATTTTTTCGGACCTTCAAAGGGCTTGTTTGGCATCGAGGGTTGTTTAACGCTATCGGGGAAAAAGAGTTGGAGCGATAGTATATAGAAATATACTTATCTGTATTCCGGCAGGGCTGCAGAAATTATATATTCATTGTTATATACACTTTTTTTTCTTTAATCATACTTTCTTATTGCACTTAGAGGCTGTTTGATTACATATAATTATAAGCACAGTGTACTTAGAGATGCATGTAGTTAAAAATAAAATAGTTATAGTTACATGTATTTTGTTTTGTTGGTTGCAATTGAAAGTATTGTAGTTATGAATAATTTATTTGATAGCATGCAATTGAGAATCCTATTTATAAACTTTATGTATAGGGCGGTGAGATTACCTCCGATGTAGAAAAAAAATTTTGTTTAGAAAGTGAGTATGTAGATAAGTTTATTTGCAGCTGGAATTACGATCAATTTGAACGTAGTTTCAATCACTGCAGTTGAGTGGAGCCTCATGCATGGCTAACTGTTAGACTCAAATATATTACACCAAAGACCGCATTTGGATCCCTATGTAGCTAAAATTGTTGTGGAGTTGTATTTACATGCAACCAAACATATCTTTTAAAAAAGGCTTTTTTTGCATTTAGTCCCCTTACATTTTTTTTTCCTACAAATAGTTCTATAAAATTTATATTTGCAAAATTGGTTCTATCCTCGCCACCCGAGCATTGATGATGGTGGAGATTAAGTTGAACACGATGAACTATTTATCAAATTTGGATATGATGAATGATTTACTGTGTCCTTCCTGAATTTTAAATTCTAAATATTGTGTAATACGTACCGTCATAGAAAAATAATAGAATACGGTGAACATGGTGAATTGTTCACTGTATTTAACTTAACCTAAACTATCGCTCATGTGGCACTCGTGTGGCGGGGATAAGACAATCTTGCAAATATAAATTTTGTGGGATTATTTGTAGAAATTTTTTTTTTTTTTTTTCTGAGGGGACTAAATGCAAAAAAAATCCTTTAAAATGTTTAAGTTAATCTATCTGCAATTTCAAACTTCAAACGAAGCCAAAGCATGAAATTGAGTGAGTTTGAACAAGGAAATTTCAAACTTAAGCCTTTGTCTTTAGAGACAGCTGAATTTTGCTTCTCTCTCTCTCTCTCTCTCTCTCTCTCTCTCTCTCTCGTTTTGTTTTGAGAACACATTTCTTGCAGCAAACAATATGACTTTCCCAGGATTCAAGGCCCTATTTTCTATTTCTTCAACTCTTTTCCCATTTGTTTCTATCCTGTGAAATTGGGGCTCTTTTTAGTCAATAACATTAAACATTGCTGGGTCCTACAGAGTAGAATATCCTGTAATCTTTGTCTTAGTCTTACATCCCCCTCTTCTTTTTATTTGATATATATATATATATAATATATATATATATATATATATATAAAAAAAATTTTATTATTATTTTTTAATCATATGTCTGATTAGCTGGATGATAATTTTGCAAATTTGTGAAAGTTAGTCTCCCATTCCTTCTCCATTTGCTTGTGTTTTGAACATGCTTGGTGGTGGTCATAGAATAATCATTTATTGCATACTTTGTGAAAGAATTGAGCTTTCACATCTTTTATCCTCACAAAATTAATCCTGTATGATGCACATGACAAAATATGAAGCTAGCTTTATACGAGTAAAAAAAAAAAAATGAAAAGAAATTATGAGTCCTTATTTTACTTAGAGAGACACGTAACGTGGATTTAGGAGAGTAGAAATGTTTAAAGCTTGTGCTGTGACGAAAAGCTAAAATGAGTTTTTTTTTTTATGAAATAATTGTCAATATACTCCTCAAAACTTAGAAAATATCTTATTTATTTATTTTTTTTCTTTTCAATAGATTTCTTATATGTTCTTTTGTTATTCCAAAATATTTCTACAGTTACCACCCATTAAGTTAATTTTGGTTAAACATAAATTAAATATCTGCTAGAGTGAAAAAAATTAAAATACCTATTTTGTCCTTAATTTAAGGGCGAATAAAAAATATTGGTGATGTAAGAAGGGTATAATGGAAAAGACGAAAAATTAAAATATTTTTCAATAGAGATCAGTAACAAAATTTAACTCTAGGGATATTTTTAAAATAGGTTGGAACGTAAATAGAATATTTTTAATATTAGCCTTATAGGAGTAAATCAGAAAATTAAAAACTTTTTAAGGGTATATAAGCAATTGTCCTTTTTTTAAAAAAAAATTCGCTATGAAGTTCCTGTACAGGCTTTATGAAGAAAAATGCTACTCCTACATTCTATTTAAGGTATATATTTTATACCATTCAGATCCAAGCGTTTAAAAAAAAATTTAGAATTTTTAGTAAAATATTTATTTTTTTGATAAGATAAATCGATAAATAAAATTTTTATAAATATCTATATTGAGAACAATTCATCTAAAAAATAAATAAAATTTTTATTTTGTTCATTATTTATTATGTGAAAAAACCTATTATCTATTATCTATACTTTTTAATTCACTTATTTTTTTTACTTAAAAAATTAAAAATACAGTTGAATATATGCTAAATCAAAACTAATTAATTATCAAAAATTAAACTATACAAATAGTAAACAGAAAAATCGTATTAATTTCAACAATGTAGAAAATAGATTAAAAAAAATATAATATATCTTTTGTTTTAATTAGTTGTTAATAAGATCAACATGAAACCATATGATATTGGATTAAAAAAAAAGACTTTAAGTAGACAAAAGAGTATATTTATATTACTAAATCATAAACAAAAACCGAATCATTTTTGGGCGAAAAATAAATTCATTAAGCCCCAGGTAACACCACACAATTATTATAATTATCTATATTATCTATAACTAGGGGCAAATTAGTTCAATACTCTTATAGTTAACATGATGGAGAATAATATAATTTTTTAATTTATAGTGGCAAAAATAATATTAACAATTTTAAAGGAATATTCATGATATTTTATAACTTTGGAGGTACACGTTTAAAATTGTCCATTTTTTAAAAATATGTAAATTATAGGTTTTTAGAAATTTTTATTTAAAATTTTTGTGCATTGTATAAGTCAGTTGCTAATTGTGTATATAATATGATATTATTTCTGCTGCTGTTACGAATTATGAGTGTATGTGGACTGATTTGTAGATATAAATTTAATATAATTAGTTAGCTTGTTTGCAACCTTGGTACATGGCACTAATTAATTGACTAAATAGGTTTATACAATTTATTCAAATAGTAGTAGTATATGCCCATAATCAAAATTGGTAAGGTATTTTAAATGCAGAAGCTTTAATAGCTCTAATTTTTCTGCAAATTTGGTGTTGTTTGGGCCATTTTAATGTAGCATCATACATATTAATGTTACTAAAATAGCACTTCATCAAATAGCTCTTCACGAGAAGTTATCATATCTACGCAGCTACTTGCAGAAGTTTTAATTTGAAGCCTCTGATGTTGCGGTAATACGGTGTTATTTGAGCAACTTGATATAACACTTCTTCTATTAGTAGCATTGAGATAGCACTTTATGAAATAGCACTATACGACCAAACATGTTGAAAGAATCATACCTTATCTTATCTGGACTACTTAGATAAGTTCCAATTTGGAGCTTTTGATTTGCTACAGAGTGGTGCTATTTAAATGACTTGATATTGTTTGCTTGAAGAGGCCAGCATCTTGCCTTGTGGCCAGAGGTCAAATTGATTTAAGTCACATTTGAAATGACGGAAGGTCGAGTGGGGCTGTGTCATATTCGAAGTGGCGTGAGGTTAGTTGGACGAGTCACAATCGGAACCCGTGGATACTGTATGTGTACGCTTTAGATAAATTGGTTGTGTCTTTTTAAGCTTTTGGGATTAATGGTTAACGCCAATAATCCGATTAGGTATAACATTTTCTCTATTCATAGTTAATCAAAGAACATTGTTCTGACAAAGGGGCTAAAAGAAGTATCTTCATCTCCTGAACTACCTAGAAAAGCTCTTATCTGAGCTTCTGATTTTGCTACAAAACATCATTTTTTAAGCACTCTAATACAATGTGATTCCCCACTAGGGTGTTCCCTGTTTGGCTCCAAACCGAAAACCGAATCGAACCAAACCAAATGAGATAACTTGGTTCACTTCATTTGGTTTTTGGTTTGGCCTGGTTTTGAAAATAGCTGAAATTCGATTTTCGGTTTCGATTTGATTTTAACACATTCTTTAACCGAACCGAACTGAAATATGAATAGTAATATTATATATACTTTTTATCTAAATTATTTATTACAATTTTATATTTATGATCAAATCTCGATCACATATCAATGCATTTTTAAAAATTTTATGTTTATGATCAAAGTATTTGTGTGCAACTTTCATAATGATTCAATTTTAACTGTAAATGATAAATTAATTTAAAAGGAAAATGCAAAATGTAAAAACTAACTGCAAAACCGAATCAAACCAAACCGATTACACCCCTTGTTTCTACTAGTACAAATAAAATAACACCTCATCAAATATCAGGTTAACTATCAAAGAAGCTTTAAAGAAGCATCTTTCAATATCTCCTCAGCTACTTACTAAGCCTCAATTCGGAGCTTCTGATCGATTTGGCTATAAAGTGATACTATTTGAGCAGTTTTGATATAATGCTATTTTTATTAACAACACTGAAATATCACTTTATCCGACAACACTATATACATGACTACATGCGAGTAAACAAACTGTAATAAAAGGCATCCTAATCTCCTCAACTACTTACTAAGCATCAATTTGAAGCTTCTGATCGATTTTGCTATAAAGTGATATTGTTCGAGCAGTTTTTATATATATAATGTTATTTCTGTTAACAACACTAAATCATCACTTTATCGGACGACACTACATAACAAGGTGTGACTAATTAAACAAACTATAAGAAGCATTCTAATCTCCTCAACTACTTACTAAGCTTCAAGTTTTAGCTTCTGATCAATTTTGCTATAGAGTGATACTGTTTGAGCAGTTCTGATATAATGTTGTTTCTTATTAATATCGATCACTTCATCAGACAATGCTACATATATGCACATGGCTACCTGCCACTAAACAAAGTACCAATAAGAAGCATCCCAATCTCCTCAACTACTTAGGTGCAACAAACTAAACTATACACCATTACTCAAAAACCTCTTGCGGGGTCTCATTCGTACATGCGTCTATATATATATATATATATATATATATATATATATATAGATATATATATATAGAGTGGGCTGGTATGCTTTCGTAAGCACGGAGGCCTCCGTGCTTCCACTTTGTTTTCGATGTTCGGACTTTCGAATCGACGATCGGCTCCGTTAGAGTTGATCTAGAGTATTTAAAGTACCAAGAAATTAAATTTTGCGATTTTTCGATATAGGCCATGGCTACTATAATATTATGAGTATTGGAGCCCGCGTACTCATAAGTTGTTTTCAATGATGGAGCATCCGAATCGACGATCCATTCTGTTAAATATGATCTAGAGTATTTGAAACTTCTAGAAAATAAATTTTGTAGATTTTCGAAATCATAATAAAATCCATCAAGTGGGCATAAAATGAACGGTCAAAATCGAACGGACGGGTTCCCAAAAAAGGATGATCGGATCTTCAATTCAAAGATCGGGAGTATTGATCTTTATTCGTATTAGTGAATAGAATTTTCTATCAAAAAATTCAACAAATTTCGAATATCTTTTAACGTTACAACTAGCAAGTATCGCATACGGTCGGTTAAAAATTATCAAATTTAGTGACCTTCTTGATCGTTAAGGAAATGATGTCGAAAAATATATAAATTTGATTCTAGGAAGTTTTAAATGCTGTAAATTAACGTTGTAACGCGCTGTGGATCGTCGATCGGAAAGTTCTATCATCGAAAGACAACTTTATGAGTACGAGGGGTGATCGTTACTCATGAATAGTATAGTAGCCGGACCTATAATTATATTATATATATTATAGTATATATATATTATAGTAGAGCTACTATACTATCGAAGCACTAGAATATCTGATGCTTGTCGATTTTTGTGCGCATTATAGATCAACCTCTATTGATCATTTCTAACCTTATGCGATTAATACTATTATCCCTGTGAGGACACTCAACCTAGAGGTACTACTCAATTCCTGAGGGGACCGCAATCATCCCAAAACAGATATTAATTTTCTTTTATCCAATGTCAACAAGTTGAAGAGCATCAAATATTTATGTTTCTGATAGCATAATAGGTCTACACTATATATATACGTATATATATATATATAGAGAGAGAGAGGAGACGGGGAGGGAGTGAGCGGACGGGAGAGAGAGCGAAGGGATGAGAGAGGTAGAGAGGAGATGAGAGAGAGAGATGAGAGAGAGTGGAGAGGAGAGTATCCGAGGCGGTATCCGCGGGGACATCCTGGACGACGGGGAGAGATGAGCAAGCGACGAGGGCGGGCGGAGATGAGAAGCGGAGGCTAGGGCGGCGAGACACGAATGAGGGAGGAGGGTCGGTGCGTGCTTCTGGTGCCGGCGACGCGCGGAGAGAGGGCTTGGAGCGGATGGTCTGTTGATCGGCGGGCATGCAAGCATGAGGCTCGTGTGGTAAGAGCTGTCGGCAGAGGCCGGGGAGGCGTCGGAGTGGTGAGAGATGAGGAGAGAGAGCGGCGACTATAACTATCGGTAGCACGGGAGGCGCTCCGATGCTTACCAAGTTGTTTCGATGATGCGGCTTCCAAAGTCGGACGATCGCGTCAAGGTGACTTTTATCTGACACTATTAAAAGTATTTTGAAATAGAATTTCCATAATTTTTCGAGTAATCATTTACTATCAACAAGTAAAGTGTTAAAATTAAACGGCTGGAAAATAAAATCTTCACAAAAAATCGGATGATAGAAGATTTAAATCAAGATCAGATATACTGATCTTACTCTAAATAGTAAAAAATTTTTTATAAAATTTTTCATCGGATTTGAATGTTTTACACCGTTAAAGCTCACAAACACCACATCGGGCCCCTTTAAAAGTTTGTAATTTTGAAATCTTTTGATCACTAGGTTTTAAATTAAAGTTTCGAAAAAATCTCTAAATTTAGTTCAAATACTTTTAATAGTGTAGATCAAAGTTCTAACGGAACCGATCATCGATTTGCCGAAGCGCGCATCATCAAACAAACAGACTTAGTAGCACGGAGCGCTCAATGCTACCGATAGTATAGTAGCTAGTTTCTATATATATATAATATATATATATATATATATCAATATAGGGGCTGGTATGCTTCCGGAAGCTACGGGGCCCTCCGTGCCTCCAAGTTGTTTCGATGTTCGAACTTTCGAATCGACGATCGGCTCCTCGTTAGAGGTTGATCTAGAGTATTTGAAGTTACCTAGGAAAATAAATTTTGTGCATTTTTCGATAAGATTGTGCTAGTGATCGCCAAGGACTCAAAATTAATAATTTTAATGGCCGTGGTGAGCCGTTTGTAAGTTTAACGGTGTAGAAATATCCAAATCACATAAAATTTTGATAGAAAATTCTTTATACCATATTATAAAACAAGATCAATAACATTGATCTAAAATTTAATGTAATATTATCATATTTTGTAAGATTTTTATTTTCAGCTGTTAATTTTGAGCCACTTCGATCACTAGGCAAATGATATCGAAAAATCGCAAAATTTATTTTTCTAGATACTTTAAATACTCTAGATCAAGTCTAACGGAGCCGATCGTCGATTCGAAAGTCCGAATATCGAAACAACTTGGAAGCACGGAGCGCTCCGTTCTTCCAGAAACATACCAGACGCACTCTATATTTACAAACCTTATAAGAAATTGACAAAATTAAATTAAAGGTCCGTAGTGTGGGTCTCACTTTGTGGGTCTACATATTTACTCAATTTAGGGACAAAACAGTACTGTGAGGATGGAAAGAACATATATATATATATATATATATATATATATCGTATTAGTGAATAGAATTTTCTATCAAAAAATTCAACAAATTTCGAATATCTTTTAACGTTACAACTAGCAAGTATCGCATACGGTCGGTTAAAAATTATCAAATTTAGTGACCTTCTTGATCGTTAAGGAAATGATGTCGAAAAATATATAAATTTGATTCTAGGAAGTTTTAAATGCTGTAAATTAACGTTGTAACGCGCTGTGGATCGTCGATCGGAAAGTTCTATCATCGAAAGACAACTTTATGAGTACGAGGGGTGATCGTTACTCATGAATAGTATAGTAGCCGGACCTATAATTATATTATATATATTATAGTATATATATATTATAGTAGAGCTACTATACTATCGAAGCACTAGAATATCTGATGCTTGTCGATTTTTGTGCGCATTATAGATCAACCTCTATTGATCATTTCTAACCTTATGCGATTAATACTATTATCCCTGTGAGGACACTCAACCTAGAGGTACTACTCAATTCCTGAGGGGACCGCAATCATCCCAAAACAGATATTAATTTTCTTTTATCCAATGTCAACAAGTTGAAGAGCATCAAATATTTATGTTTCTGATAGCATAATAGGTCTACACTATATATATACGTATATATATATATATAGAGAGAGAGAGGAGACGGGGAGGGAGTGAGCGGACGGGAGAGAGAGCGAAGGGATGAGAGAGGTAGAGAGGAGATGAGAGAGAGAGATGAGAGAGAGTGGAGAGGAGAGTATCCGAGGCGGTATCCGCGGGGACATCCTGGACGACGGGGAGAGATGAGCAAGCGACGAGGGCGGGCGGAGATGAGAAGCGGAGGCTAGGGCGGCGAGACACGAATGAGGGAGGAGGGTCGGTGCGTGCTTCTGGTGCCGGCGACGCGCGGAGAGAGGGCTTGGAGCGGATGGTCTGTTGATCGGCGGGCATGCAAGCATGAGGCTCGTGTGGTAAGAGCTGTCGGCAGAGGCCGGGGAGGCGTCGGAGTGGTGAGAGATGAGGAGAGAGAGCGGCGACTATAACTATCGGTAGCACGGGAGGCGCTCCGATGCTTACCAAGTTGTTTCGATGATGCGGCTTCCAAAGTCGGACGATCGCGTCAAGGTGACTTTTATCTGACACTATTAAAAGTATTTTGAAATAGAATTTCCATAATTTTTCGAGTAATCATTTACTATCAACAAGTAAAGTGTTAAAATTAAACGGCTGGAAAATAAAATCTTCACAAAAAATCGGATGATAGAAGATTTAAATCAAGATCAGATATACTGATCTTACTCTAAATAGTAAAAAATTTTTTATAAAATTTTTCATCGGATTTGAATGTTTTACACCGTTAAAGCTCACAAACACCACATCGGGCCCCTTTAAAAGTTTGTAATTTTGAAATCTTTTGATCACTAGGTTTTAAATTAAAGTTTCGAAAAAATCTCTAAATTTAGTTCAAATACTTTTAATAGTGTAGATCAAAGTTCTAACGGAACCGATCATCGATTTGCCGAAGCGCGCATCATCAAACAAACAGACTTAGTAGCACGGAGCGCTCAATGCTACCGATAGTATAGTAGCTAGTTTCTATATATATATAATATATATATATATATATATCAATATAGGGGCTGGTATGCTTCCGGAAGCTACGGGGCCCTCCGTGCCTCCAAGTTGTTTCGATGTTCGAACTTTCGAATCGACGATCGGCTCCTCGTTAGAGGTTGATCTAGAGTATTTGAAGTTACCTAGGAAAATAAATTTTGTGCATTTTTCGATAAGATTGTGCTAGTGATCGCCAAGGACTCAAAATTAATAATTGTTTTAATGGCCGTGTGGTGAGCGTTTGCTAAGGTTAACGGTGTGTAGAAATATCCAAATCCATAAAATTTTGATAGAAAATTCTTCTATTACCATAATTATTTTAAAACAAGATCAATAACATTGGATCTAAAATTTAACTGTAATTATTATCATATTTTGTAAGATTTTTATTTCAGCTGTTAATTATTGAGCCACTTCGGCATCACTAGGCCAAATTTGATATCGAAAAATCGCAAAATTTATTTCTAGATACTTATAAATACTCGTAGATCAAGTCTAACGAGCGATCGTCGATTCGATAAGTCCGAATTATCCGGAAACACTTGGAGCACGGAGCGCTCCGTTCTTCAGAAACATACCAGACGCACTCTATATTTTACAAACCTTATAAGAGAATTGACAAAATTAAGATTACAAGTCGGCTAGTGTGGTCTCACTTTGTGGGGGTCTAATAGTTATCAATTTTAGGAGACAAAACAGTATGTGGAGGATGAGAAAGACACCTTCTTCTGTTGGTGTCATGCACCCATGGATCAAGAACCATGCAAGTGTTCAAAGCAAGGCCATCAGTGGGGGGGAGACCATGCACTTCTGGGTGCTTCCTAGGGTTTCTTCTGAAGGGGATGCCGATACCGCCGTCGGGACCGTCGAAGCAACACAATTCGATCGGCATTCGCGGTCGCGGCTCGCCGTGAAATAAGAGTACCACTTAGCTGTTGGGAATCTGATACTCGCTCTGATACCAGATTTAATGAATGTGCAATCCACTCTGATACCGATTACTTGCGCTAGCTAGCTGGCTAGAGATGAAGTTAGCTATAGCTGGAGAGGGAGATCAAGGAATCAATGAAGAGATTATTCATTCATGCATGTGCATGGTTGGCTTCTACTCTCTTTTTGATTAGTTTTCTATGATCTTCCTTTTAGAATACATTCTTTTTTTTTATTTCCTTTTTTTCTTTTCTTTTCTTTTTTCTCAACAGGCTTTGGGATGTTATAACTACCTTTGTTATCACAAAATGTAGAGAGAGAGAGAGAGAGAGAGAGAGAGAGAGAGTTGTTGCTATGGAGAACCTTGCATGCCCTGCCAACTCCAGGGTTTGACAACATGTCCTCTCATTATGACAATGTTGAAAGATGCAATATATAATTTCTTTGTTATTCACTTTCACACTACTCTTTTTCTTCTTCTTCTTCTTCTTCTTTTTTATTCTAATGCTTTCTTTCTAGATATCATGATAATTAGAGCCTTAAAAATAGATTAATATGGTGGAACAAAGAAAGAAAAAAAAAAAAGACATCTACAATGTTTTGTTGCTTTTTTCATGAAGAGTCATATATACAGTAAACTGTATTCTTGTAGGTTTATTTAATTTCCCTTTTTTCAATAGTTTATTTCCCGCTTACTTTACATTTCCATTTACTTGTAGGTTTTGTTTTGGAGCTTTTGATTTGTAAGTTTTTGCTATTTATTAGGATTTAGAACTAGAATTTTGAATGCATTACTTTACAACAACAACATAATCTAGATGACTAATATCAAACAGAAACTGTTTTTTTTTTTTTTTTTCTTTTTCTGTTTTTGAGAAATGTCAAAAGGAAACTTAATTAGATGCCCATTAATTAATTATACATTTTTGTGTTATTTATCAACTGCATGAAAATGTAAAACATATAGACAATCATCTTTGATCAAAAAAGATTTATGAGATAATTAAAATACTTATCTAAAAAGGACACATTATATATCAATAGTTAGTAAAATTACCATATTATTAATTTGGTTTCTTGTTAACTTGATCACCTATATGGTTGGTCTGTGTAATGCATAGGTCATTAAACATGTTATTTTACTAAGTGCACAATACATCAGTGCCCTAAAACGTACGTTACTCTTATAAACTGCTGATGTGTTGTTGCGAATATTATGTAGGTATTTGATTAGTTCACGAAAGCACTAAAAAATTATCACATATATTAGATTGATATATAAGGGCATGCAATATTTTGCCAGATGAAAGTACAGTTACATTATTTTTTTCCAAAATATTGGCTTTAATTTATAAAGTGTTGATATATTGACATATATAATACAGAAAAATTTAATTGGTTCACAGCATTCTAAAAAATCAAAAGCATTTCCGTTTTACAAATTAAAGCGAAGGCAAAGAAATTTATGAACAACAACATACAACATCAAAAAAGTAAAAATAAAAATAAAAATAATCCAATAATTTAATTAATTTTTAAACTTGTAGAGTGGGCCCTTTGGGCCCTCATAGGCCCAACTTTGTCTCAAATAGAAAAAAATAGTACACATTGGGCCAAAGTGGGGCCCACTACTAGTACTATTCATGTACTGTAAAATTATGGCTTGCCCTAGATCAGGTGCCATAATTATTATGGTCCTTATTTTTCGACATTAGAAATCCTAAATTTTAAATGTAAATATTATCGAGTAAAATTTATATTATTGTGTAATTAAGTGATGAAGCGGAAGAACTAAATCGAAACTAAGTCAAAATCTTTGAATTATTTTAGTTTAAATTTTTCGCGCCTGCTATTAGCTCGGTTATGGTTTTGATTTTATCGGATCGGATCGAATCGGATCTTATCTGGTAAGCGAATCAAACCTAACCATGACCACCACCACAATTGCCTCAACAGAGAACGTGGATTTGACCCGAGTTGATTGATTGAGATGGGTGTCGTTTTTAGGTGTTAGCCGTGTAGTGTAGCTTGATGGATCTGATCTCATAAATTAGGGTTAGGTTTAGGGCTAGGGTTAGGGTGACAACAGTTGGTACTGGGACCAGGATACTGCACCCATCAATTTGAGTCGACTTGGTTTCTATGTAGCGTGAGAAAAGTGGTTTTCTTTTTTTTTTCTTTTTTTTTCTTTTTTTTTTTTTGTAGTTAATTACATATAAGATTTTACAAATATAGTAAATTATCAATATATTTTAATAAAATTTAACTTTCATATATTATTCTTATACAAATTATGATATTTTCAAATATATTCTTATCGTTAGAATCTATTAGAAAAATTTAGATAACTATAGATTAAATATTTAATCCTAATTAGTTAATAAGGTGAATCGATCTTTTTACCCCTTTTCAATTACAGTTGGGATTTTTGGACGGACGTATTTGTGATGGCAAAAAAGTTATTTCACTTATAAAATAGATAGTGATTTAACGATAATAAATCAGAGGGACATTGTCACACCCCGGATTACCACATTTTTCCCCGCACAGCAACAGACCCGTCGTATACATAAAATTTTTTTATGTATACGAAGCGATAGCTGTACTTGTAAACAAAATGAGCTACAACCAAAGTATAGAGCTATTAAGACGAAAACATGCATATATATGAAATATAAAATGATCCACTGTACATACATGAGCCACAGAACAACCTCGCTCCGGCGAGTACCACTAACATAACAATATGTACAAGATAACAATCTAAAACTACCTCTGACGGATACTCCTCTAGCAAAAAACCAGGAATGAAAGGGATCTAACTCGCGACTCTCTTATCACGGTCGGAATCAGCAACAACAGCAGTCGCAGATAAAGGCTCTGTAAAAATGTCGCAATAACTGGGTGTGATAACTACTGCGCAAAATAGAGTAGTCCTCAGTGGGTATCGTCACCGACCTCAACGGCCCACCCACTAAGTTTACAGTAAGGTATGCAACGAATAGTAAGGAAAGCTGGAAAGAACTCTACAGCTACATGCCACTATACTATCGCTAACCAACACAAGTTATCTGTAGACATAAACATGCATCACACTGACTCAATTTCACAAGGGCTGCCCAAACGGACCCACCCTACCTGTATTCAAGCTACATCGCACACCACCCACGGGGGTGGCTGGTCCAAGTAAACTATCCAAACAGGATTGCTGCGACATCAACGCAAGTAAAGCCTCAGTCCAGAGCGGCACTCGTGGGAGCGACCCAACCGAGTATGCCAGCGTGTCTCTGTCGAGCTCAATTAGCCTCACAAAGACTATAGTCAATGCAATGGGTAAAACTGGTCTAACAATCAAAACTCACGTGCCCTCGGCACAATCCAAAATAAGATGTAAATATCTGGGTCCACCGTCCGTCCCGAGGCACCCAACAATATGGAACAGTTCAAACGCTACTGTAAAACAAGCTCGGCCCCTTAGCACGAGCGTAAACTCACCCTACACTAATTTGAGTATCCACTACACACTAACAGCGGTGATACGAAAGAACAACAGCTCCTGAAACTAATTCGGTTACTTTTTGAAAAGTGACAGTGTAGGTATAACAAGTTTTCTCCTAAGTCAATTTCAAGTTCAGCATATAAACTTGTCTAAAATTACTAGATCATGCTCCAAAACTCAGATTTCATAAAACATACAAATTCCTAAATTTGAGCTACTAACATGATAACCAAAATAAAAACTATATGCTGACAACTCTACGACTTAGGAGGAAATCCGACGATTTCGGTAAACATCAATCCACCTCGAACGCTCGTCCAACTTCGGCTAGAAGTCGATAGGAGAAACCTCACGCCAGCTCGACCTCCAACGGCCTCAACCGGACTCAACCACGGCACACGAGCGAACCTCCAATACGACGAGAAGGAAAATTTGCTCGTTCCTTAAGTTTCCAACGAGATGAGAAAAGAAGCTAGAAAGAGAGGGAGGAGAACTTATCTTGGGTTCTCCAAGCTTCTCAAGTGGATAAATAGGCTGGGGATGGTTGGCGATACGATCGACAACTAAAAAGACCAAACTACCCCTCACCAACTCAAATTTGCCGCCTGGGTACCGGTACTCAATTTGGGTACCGATATCCGGCACTCAGCCAGCTAATCTCGCACGCTGGGTACTGGTACCCGGCACTCAGTCAACTAATCTCACACGCTAGGTACCGGTACTAGCCCGATGCAGTACCGGCACTCAAGCTTGGTACCGGTACTCGCAAATAGGTACCGGAACTTACCAAAAAAAAACACAAACCCGAGAGCATTCAGTTCTGAAATCACTCAGGGGTACCGGTACTCCTCCCAGGTACCGGTATTCAACACTGAAATCTTTTGCAGATTTCAGTGTCAGAACTCTATTCTCGCACTGCGCCGAGTCTGTTTTGCGTCCAATTCGCGCCAAAACAACTCTGACTTGTCCCGACATCCATCAGACGTGTCAACAAGCCACAGATGCTGAAGTCTCGCAGACAACCCAACACCAGGGACACTACAGACATATTTAAATATATTAGGACTTTTACACGAACAACATATGAAAATTGAACTTTGTAGGGATATATTTGAAATTCACTATATTTGTAAGGACCTGTATGAAATTAACCCCCTTTTTTTTTTTCCTTTGGTAAGATTCAATGTTGAGTTCAGTGACAATATTTAGGGGTTGTTTAGTTGCACGTAGTTCTAGTTGTACTACTATTGTAATTAAATATGCACAAATTCAAATTTGCCGTATGATTTTATGCATTTGAATTCAATTGTTCAAATATAGCAGTTGAAACTATATACCCAAATAGAATAATGTTTTAACTACAACAGTGAGAGAAAGTAGAATTAAATAAAAATAATCTTATCTTACTAATAATCTTTCAAATAGAAAGTTTATTTTCCTGACAAAGGAGGTAATCTCACCAGGTCATAAATAAATTGATAAAATTTTATAGATGCACTTGTCAACCATTCATAGCCAAATAAAGTATTTATAGTTATTGTATTTTTCACTATATCTAACCAAACAAAATGTATATAATTATAACTACTGCATTTATAATTGCATGCATCTAAAACTATGCTGCATTTACAATTACATCCTACCAAACAACCCCTTAAAAAGTACCGAGATCTCTATATTTTTAAGTTATTTTTAATAATAGGATATCTGAATCAATGATCGGTTTCATTAGACGCGAATTACTATTGAAAGTATTTAAAAATTAAATTCTATATATATATTTTTGACATCATTTGTGTTACGGCAAACGCACAAATGGAAATGAAATGGCGAACACGAAATAAACAAACCACAAGCAGAAATAAAAGAAAACATATAGATTTACGTGAAAAATTCTTTGCAAGAAAAAATCATGGGCGAGGGAGGAAAGAACTTCACTATCAAACGAAAAAGAAAATACAATGTTCAGATAGTACAACCGATCACAATCACACGCCTCTAGGACAAAAACGAAAGGAAAACTTTTAACGGGTTTCGGATCCGATCCGTACTACAGACATTTATTTTTCCTTCATAAATTTATTTTCCAATTTGATCACACCGCGAAGCTGTCGGCTAGTTGAAAATCCGAACTTGAGTCGATTATCAATTTCGAGTCACATCTAACAATTTGTCTAATAAATAAACAGCCTCAAAATAAACGATTAAATATAAAAATCTTATAATAATAAAAGACTTAATTTTATATCAGAGATACAAAACACATTAATTCTAGATAGTGTTGAGAATTTTCTATCAAATTATTACTAAATTTGAATTATTTTATATCATTAAATTTATAAACGTGTCGCATTAGCCACTAAACTTTATAATTTGAGATCTTTCAATCGTGAGGAAAATAATAATAAAAAATTATAAATTTTGGTTTTTAAATGCTATAATAGTGTAGATTATATTTAAGGAAGCTGATTGTCAATTCCAATAAGCCATCATCGAAAAAAATTGGAAGCACGAAAGCCTTCAGTTATGTATATCATATAAGATACATTTTAAATTAGTTTTAAGGATTGTTTAGCTACATGTTGTTGTAATTGTGAGACTCCAAGATAGTCCTATACATAAGATATAATAGAGCTAAAACTCTTAATCCGGATATTAACATTTTGAGCGGTGATTAGGCTCAAGAGGTTAAGAGAGTTAAACGTACTAGACCTAGAGTAGTCCTAGGATGGGTGACCCTCTAGGAAGTGAGGCGTCGCAGTTGGTATTAGAGCTAATTATCAGCCGGAAGTGTGGGATAAGTTTCGGGTGAGCCAAAATTATACAGCGAGAAAAATGCTTTCATACCGTTGACTACTGTGGGAGGGTGCTAGGGCTTAAAAGGAGAAGAGAATGTGAGACCCCAAGTAATCCTATATATATGATTTAATAGGGTTAAACCTTTAACCCGACTGTAACATTTTAGACGGTGATCAAGCCCAAGAGGTTAAAAAGATTTAAGCGTGGTAGAACTAGAGTAGTTCTAGAATGGGTGACATCCTAGAAAATCGAGCATCGTAGTAATTACATATAATTCTAAAGTCAGAATTTGGTTTGATGCAATGCAGTTGAATTCAACTATTATTGCTGGAATTGTACGGAGAGACTCAATTGTAGCAATTAAAGTTACATCCAAATTGGTCGTAACTTTAACTGCTACAATTAAAATGAGTAATTTTAAGTGAAAAAATAAGCTTACTTTCTAATATTCTTTCAAATATAATTTTACCATCTCATGTATAAAGTTTTAAATAAAAAAGCTTAAGTTTTTAAATTTAACTTACTTTAATCAATTAGGTCAAAAACTTTTGCTAAATTTAATATCTCTATCGATTATTAGTTATTGATTATTTTAACTTTATTATTGATAAATAATCAAAAAAAATTTAATTTGGTAATTTGTCGGTGGATTTAATAAAGTGTTTATTTTATTTGACAAAAGTCACTCAATTACAAAAACCCAAGAGGAAAGAAAGTATTGGCCAGAGAAAAAGAAGTTGAGGTGTCCATGTCTAAATGCCCTATACTTGAGGGGTTCTTCATACATTTTCCTCTAAAATTTTAGGAGTACTTTAAGGTGGTCTTCTATGCATCAGTTACACTATATTGTGAATATAAGAATTTAGTAGAAAGTTTCCGAACGACCCTTCATTCGAGAGCCTTCGATCCGCTGTCATGCATTAGTTTTATCTTCATTCAATAATTCGTTGGGTATTTTTTAATATTAAATTTAAACATATTAAATTTTAGAATTAAGGATTATAATTTTGAGATAGAGATAAAAATGACACGTTACGACGAATTAGGACTATTGGGGAGCTCCCTATTGAAATTTTTTTTTATTTTACTAAATCTCAAACTAATTAAATCATAGTAGAATTGGTCAATTTCAGTAGCAAATTTAATTGATTAGGAATATATATGATGTGGTGCCACCGCCGCATTTTAAAATTCTCTAGAACAGTTATAAGTCTTATACTCTTCCCACCAAAATATCTTTTTTAAAAAAACTAAAAGTCTAAAAAGAATTTGTAAATCTTTGGATGTTTGAGATGTAAGATGTACGCCAAGCTATAAATGCACAGGTTATATTTTCATTCGTTTTTTTGGCCAAAGACCACCTGAATTTCTAATTTTTATTAAATTAAAGTAATTTTAGTCCAAAAAATAGAAATTCTCTCAAATTAAGTATGATGTTGCTAAATGTAATAAATTTACATCATTTTGTGGCAAATAAGATTAGATCAATTAACATTTTCATAACTCTTCTAGTTCTTAATTTGTTAAAATAAAGAGTTTCTCAATTGCTCAAAAAGAAAATAAAAGTTGAAGGGTCTATTCCATTAATTTTTACCAATAATAATAATAAAAAAATTAATTGCATACAGGTCCCTGCAAATATAGTAAATTCTTATAAAATTCAACTTTCATATGTTGTTCCTACAAAAATTATGATATTTTTAAATATGTCCATGCCGTTAAAATTCGTTAGAAAAATTTAGTTAACCATAGGTTAAGTACTTAACTCTAGTTAGTTAATGAGATGAATTGATTATTCTACCTCTCTTTAATTAACAGTTGAAATTTTTGGAGGAACATATTTGTGATGGCAAAAAAGTCATTTCACTTATAAAATAAACAGTACTTTAACGATAATAAAATAGAGAGACATATTTGAAAATTATTAAAACTTTTATATAAACAATATACGAAAGTTAAACTTTCTAGAGGTATATTTGTAATTAATTATATTTATAAGGATATGTATGAAATTAATCCTAAAAAATGTAAAGCGATAGCTACACTGTATAGCTATATCAGTGTCGTTAATAGGAGTATGGGAGTAAAGCAGTAATGGCACATCAAAGTAAAATCCCAGAGATTTTTGTACTGTTGAGTGTACCACCATATCTTTGAGTGTGGAAAAATTTGTGTGATTAGATTCAATATTTTAAAAAAGGTTAATTGCATACAGATTCTCATAAATATAATAAATCATAAATATATTCCTGTAAAGTTTAACTTTTATAAGTTTTTCTTACAAAAGTCCTAATATTTTCAGATATGTCACTCTGGTTTATTACCGTTAGAGAACCGTTAGAAAACTGTTTATATTTTCAATTTTGCCACCACAAATATACCTTTCCGAAAATTATAACAGTATAATATAAGAGGGATAAAAGTGTCAAAAATTAACTAGGGTAAAGTATTTAACCTTAACTAAACTTTTCTAACGGATTCTAACATATCTGAAAACATTAGGACTTTTGTAGGGATAATTTATAAAAGTTTTTTTTTTTAGAGATAGATAGCACGCTACCCGCTTCGTTTATTTCATTTAGAAATAAACTTAGCTGGAAATGTGAATCAACTAGGATTCGAACTTGGGACCTCGCGTACCAACCACCAGGCCCTTTGCCACTTGCTCTAGGGACGGTCGATGGGATAACTTATGAAATTTAAACTTTACAGAAATATATTATAATTTATTTTGTTTGCGGGGACCTATATGCAATTAACCTTTTTGCAAATTCGGTCGAATAGTGATTCGAAAATATTACTGCATTAAAGGTCATTGGTTTAACAAGTGGATCAATCACTGATTGAGCCAATAACATCAGCATAACGTTATAAATATTTAATTATTATTTTTAATTTTATTATAAAAAATAAACATATATTATTATTCTAGCATCAAATTTAATTATAAAATATTAATTTATAGATTAAATTAAAATAATAATATTTTTTATTTTTAATCATTAGGTGGAAAAATATGTGATTAGATTCAATGGTCCAAATATTAGGCCGAATAACGATTGGAAAATATTACTAGGTTAAGAGATGCTAGTGACATAGGCATAATGTCACGCCCCGGATTACTCGTTTCCCCGGGCTCGCTAATAGACCCGCAGTATACATAGGTATTTTTCCTGTATACGAAGCGAAAAAGTAGAAATACCTGTAATCATACAATACTACAAACAATAGTATAGAGCAACTATGAAAATAAACTATATATATAAACTGTGGTTCAATACATACATGTCATCCAAGGTATACAAATACTCGCTCTGGCGATAAACAACAACTGTATGTAAAGACCAAAAAACTACAACTACCTGTAGCTGGTGCTTTTCTAGCTCTGCCACTCGACTGGAAGGGCTCTAACTCGCGACGCCCTTGCCACGATCAAGATCAGCAATAGCAGCAGCCGAAGGCGACGGCTCTACAAAAATAGTGGTAATAACTGGGCGTGAGAATTACTGTAAAAACAAGTAGTTCTCAGTGGGTACCGCCCTCAAACTTATCGGTCCACCCACTAAGTCTACAGGGATAAGGAGGAATAGTAAAGAAAGCTGGAACAAATCTACAGCTATATGCTACTATACTATCATGCTCTAAATCTAATCATCTGTAGAACAGTGTCAACTCAGACCCAATCTCAAATAAAGACTGTAATCATTCCTATTCCTGGTACTGTGAACACACCCGTCCCGCCCGGTTGCGACTATACAGCTACCTCTACACTAACCAGTCCGTGGAGAGCAAGTCCAACCTGCACGAACGACACCAACACAAAAGCACAGCGCCCATCTCCGGAGTGGCACTCGTGGGCGCTACCCAACCAAGTATGCAGCATATCTCTGTCGAACTGAATCAGGCTCTAACAAGCCAAAGTTAAGAAGCTAGGGTCAAAATAGGTCTAGAAACCAAACCTACGTGCCCTCGGCACAATCTAAGACAAAAAATAAAAATTTGTGTCCATCGTCCACCCCGACGGCACCCGACAACCTGAAACAGCCTAGACTCTATTGTAAAAATAAGCTCAGCATCCAAGCACGAGCGTAAATGCATTCTAAACTACCCCGGGTATCCACCGCGCTGAAATAGCAGTAATACAATCAAACCACGGCTCCTAGAGCTAAAATCAGGTAGTAGAATCATATGACAGGTCGAATCGCTGATTTTCTCCTAAATCAAGTTCTAAGTCCAATATGTATATTCATCTAATTAATAGTCATACTCCAAATTCAGATTTCATACATGTTACAATCAATGAATTTGAGCTACAACATGATATACAAGAACCGAAATCATACATGTCGACTACAAGCACTTAGGAGTGAAACCGATGAAACACCCACCTCAAAAGCTAATTCCTGGCAGCAAGAAGATCTCGGAGATGCTCCAAATCCACTAAAATCCATCAAAATGCCACAATCAACACAATTTTTCAGCACTTAAGCTAAATTAACCCAACTCCAATGTCCAAACTTACTTAATCACATCCAAATCTGGTGTGGAAAGTCTCAAATCCAGTGGAGTAGAATGGAGTATGTGTCTCAAGTCCAAAAACACCCTGCCTCCAAAGATAGCACCAAAAAAAACCCAAAAAATCAGATTTTAAGCTCAAAGTCACCAACAGTCCAGAAAAATATGAAATCGACCAAGCTAACCTCAACCAAAAAAATACAATTCTGGGCTTCATGGATTCCTCTAAAAGTTTAGAATTCAGCAAACTAAGTTTCACCGCAATCCGACCTTCCTACGTCACACACGAGCCAAAACACCGAAGGTCGTCGCTGGAAAACTGCATAATCAGCACTCCACCACCTTCCAATTGAAAGATTGGATGCAATTTGAGAAATTTTGAGGGTTGGAAATGCAATTTGAGGTTCCTCTGTGAAGAACAGGTGAAAAGAGCATACCAGAGATGTTCTCCATCTATTTATAGGCTGCTGGAGAGGTAGGATAAGCCCCAAGAGGAACAGCTGGTATCTGGTAGCTCTGCAGAAACGGGCATTTCCGGGCGCCCGAACCCACATTATGGGTGCCCGAACCATCCAGGCTACACAAAGCTTCCTCATCAGACTCTCTGCCCTCGGTGTGCTGCGCCCATATCCGGCTCCGGCGGACCTCACCTACCACCAGCCACGCATCAGCATCAGCGATACAGACGAGGTGCACTTTCGGACCCGTATCCGGGCGCCCGAAATATGGACCCAAATTGGCTTCCAGTTCTGCTCAATTCTGCACTCAACTTCTGAGCGGCTAAACTCCAATTTTGCTTATTTGAGTGCGCCGACTTCATTTCTGCATCCATTTTGCGCAGAAACGACTCCAACTCAGTCCGACACTCTCAAGATGTGTCGACCAGTCACTTACACTGAAGCCAATCCTATCCAAAGCTCAGAAACACTACACATAACGCCATGCATATTTAATTATTAATTTTTATTTTACTATATAGAAAATTAAATAAATATTATCATTATTATTCCAGTGTCATAGTTAATTCTAAAATACTGGCTTCTAGACTAAATTAAGTAGATATAAGTTTTCAAGTTTCACTTTTTATGTGCTATAGAAATAAAATTAGCTAAGTTGATTTTAAGCCGTTGGATTTGAATATGACATGATAAATAAAAAATCCGGCCGATTTGCTTAAAGCCAGGCCATTTCACCAGTTCGATGGTTGAACTGTTCATTCGACCAGTTCAAAGCGTGTTTTTCGACTTATTGGATTCCTAGGATTGAACTAAACCACTTTATAAACTCAATCATGGTCAGATCGGTCGAGCCCGTCAGTTTGACTCGATTTTCAAATCGTCGACTAGATGTATCTCATTTTGAGAAAATAAGTGTAAAACTAGAGGGCGTAACGTGGACCAGCATAGCCCACAATTATCCAAATCGGCATGGCTTTACATTCGGGCTGTGCCATGCCGTGCCGTGACGGTCGAAATTTTTCATACCTGTCACCCACCACGGCCGCAAGCCCAGGAGTACGCGTTAAGCCTTGCTGTGCTTGCTTTCGTGCCGGCCATTATATTTTTTAAAATTATTTTTTAACTTTTGTAATTTAAAATTTTTAAATAAGAAAAAAAAAAACCACAATACCCCCAATATTCTTTTTTTTTTTTTTCTGGCTGTTGAGGATAGTTTGATCCAAAAGTTTTAAATGTTTTCTTTTCCTACTAGTTCGTGGTAGTACTTCCAAGGCCCAAAGCCTCTTTTAGTTCCTTTTAGGGCTTTCGCTTATATATCTTTTACTACTATTTAAAATTTTCAAATTTATCGTTTGATTTTCAAACTATCCTTCTGAACTCCAAAATCTCATTAGTAAACTCTTAAAAACAGAGATATGTTTGAAATATTTTTTTATAAGTGAAAATGATATTTTTGTCAACCAAAGATAAATAAAATAATTTTAAAGTTTTGGAGGACATATCAGATAACATTCCCAGTTTTTTTGTATCTAATAATTTTTTAAAGTTTCCTTTAAATTTTTAAATCTTACTATGATATATGTAATTAATTTTTTTATAAACTTTTTAAATACGTGCCTACATAATTTTAGTTATATTTACAATAAAAAATTATAAATATAAAAATATAAAGTATTAAAATAAAACAAGCCACCCGACCTGTTATGCTTGGCTATAGGCAAGCCGCCTGATCCGTTTGACACCCATTGTGTAAATTAGAGTTAACTAGTGTTGAACCCACGCTTCGCCATGGATAGATTTAACACTAATATTTTGATATGAATTTTAATATATAATAATTACCAAAAATGAGGAAAAGAACAAAATTAAAATATCAACACATATGTATGTAAGAGGAGGCAAAAAAATAATAGCCAAGAATGATTTGTCAAGAAAAAAATAAGATGGAATGACAACAAAATATATAATTATGAACTATGCAAAACATATATTTAGCTTGCATCATTACTAATTATTTTAATATATATATAACTAGTTTGTATTGACAACAAAATATGTAATTATGTAATATGCAAATATATATTTAGCTCGAACAATTTACTTTTTAAACAATTCTAAAAGAAAATAATTTTAACTTCTGTTTTCAAAAAATTTTAAGAACGGATTATATAGAAAATACAAAAGAAATGTAAAACTCAGTGTAAAGAGAGGTGAAGTTCAGTGCATGAGAGAGAGAGAGAGAGAGAAGGGAGAAGCAATTCAAAAAATTTTTCAAGGTTCCAGCTTCATGAGTACACATTCTTCTATATACACACCTGAATCAAAGTGAGGATTTTATCCATTCTCGAGGTAAGGAAATGTTGTGAGAATTTTGTCCATTTTTGAGGTAAGGAAATGAGAATTTTGTCGAAAAAGATTTTGATAGATTTGTTACTTTTCCGAGGTGGATTTGAGAAGATTTGGTACCTTTCTGAGGTGTAATCATGAAATCCAAATTTGGTACTTTACCGAGGTAAGATAATCATGAAATTCAAACTAAAAATACTGAAAAAACGTGGAGACGTCACGTGTATCTAAGAAATCGCCAATTTATATATTTGTATGGAGTTCTCCTATATACACACCCGAATCAAGGTGAGGATTTTGTCCCTTCTCGAGGTAAGAAAATGTGGTGAGGATTTTGTCCCTTCCCGAGGTAAGGAAAGGAGGATTTTGTACCTTTCCAAGGTGAATTTGGAAAGATTTGGTACATTCCCAAGGTGTAATTATGAAATTCAAATTTGGTACTTTACCTAGATTAGATAATCATGAAATTCAAAATAAAAAATAATAGAAAAACGTGGAGGTGCCACGTGTATCTAAGAAACTACCAAAATTTATATGATTTGGATAGATTTGGTACATTTTCAAGTTGAATTTGGAAAGATTTGGTACCTTTTCAAGGTGTAATCATGAAATTCAGATTTGGTACTTTATCGAGATAAGATAATCATGAAATTCAAAATAAAAAATATTAAAAAAATGTGGAGAGGACACGTGTATCTGAGAAACCGCTAATTTATATATTTGTATGTATATACGCTTCTAGTTTATTTAATTTAGTGAAAGTTAATTAGTAAATAGCAAATAAAATTTAATGTATCTTAGTATCAGGAGATAATTTCATACCTACTGTCTCTAACCCTTAATTCTATAGAAATTTCTCTAGAAGTGTCAATGTTAAAAATATCCCTCTAATTTAGAGACATTATTGTAAATTTTAACAGTTTGCATGTTCGCAATTTACTTCAGTATCAATATCAACATTCGGTAGAATATTCAAATAATCACTCACCACTTTTTTAATAAGACCACTTCTAACTTTTTGCTTTCAATTGGCATTTATCTTATGCCAAAGTTTGCAAAACTGATTGTCTGGACTTTGCCCATCACATTAGCTTTGGATTATTGATTGATCAGCTCTTCATTTCTCTGTATATTTTGGTAGTCATTATTTTAAATTTACTTAGTTTTAGCACATGCAAAAGGAGTGGAGACTAAAAGTAGTAGTAGGATCAAAAATAGATACTAAAATCAACTACTCAATCTCCAAATCGGTTCCTACCAAGTTTCCTTAGAATTAATTTGGTATGATGTTCCTTCCACTAGTAGGGTTACTATATTCTTATGAGTATAGAGCCCTTTATACTCATAAATTATTTTTGACGATGGAGTTTCCGAATCGACGATTCATTTCGTTAAATATGATCTAGAGTATTTGAAACTTCTAAAAAATAAATTTTGTAATTTTTCGAAATAATAATAAAGTCCATCAAGCAGGCATAAAATGAACGGTCAAAATCGAACGACATCCTAAAAATGAATAATTGGATCCTTCAATTAAGATCGGAGTTATTGATCTTTATCTAGGTAGTGAATAAAAATTTTTATAAAAAATTCAACCGATTCCTATTCTTTTACATTGTTAAATTAGCAAGTATCTCATACTGGAAAAATTGTCAATTTTGTGACCTTTTGATCGTAAGGTAAATGATGTTAAAAAATTATGAAATTTGATTTCTAGAAGTTTTGAATGTTTTAGATAATGTTTAACAATATGGATCGTCGATCAGAAGCTCTATCTTTGAAAACGACTTATGAATACGAGGGTAATCGTACTCATAAAAGTATAGTATCCGGACTCTTCCTTCTACTATCACTTTGCACACAACACTTTATCAAACTATATTTCAAATTTGTTTAGTTCTTTTTAGTATCTAATACTATTTGATAAAGTAATATCTTAAAAGTATTATTGAGAACACACATTATACTAAATTCCCTTAAGTTGTCTCTTTTGCATAACAAAATCATGAGATGAAAATTTAAAGTTTTGTTTTTGGGCATCAAAATCTCATTTCTTGTTGCCATAGTAGTTCTAAATAGTTGTGATAACCTAAAGCTAGATATCTTCTTTATAAACTTATAAATTGGGAACCTTATAGAGGCTTTGAGCGCTCTCCACATCCCGCGGGCTGTGAGGCATGCTATTCTATCTTCCTTAACTATCAGGCTTGCTGTTTTATTTCCTATTAAATGTATGCGAGGGCCACTATTTTATTTTCAATTAAATGTCATAGTTTCTAAGAGCGATGCTTGATTTATTATAAATAGTGGGTTTGTGCTCGGTTCGTTTTTTTCTCTATGTTCCCTTTTCTTTTCTTCTTTTTTTTTTTTTGCAACTTTCTCTTTCTCTTGCTTTTTTGTAGTCTTTACGGCTGCGTTTGGTTCGGGTATAAGTAAGAACTGCTAGTTCTAGGGATAGGTACAAGTTCAGGTATAAGCAGTAACTAGACCAATTTTACGTTTGGATGAAAATTGGGTTGTTCCTATGAATAAGGCAAATAGTGTTTGGATGGTTAGATTGGAACAAGAGTAATAAGAGTTATAATTTGAAATTAAAATTATATTATGTAATTAATAGTAATAAAAATATTACTTAAAAATAAATAAAAAATTAATTATTAATAATTAATTATAAATAATTATTATTATTAATAATTAATTATAAATAATAAATTAATAATATGGATGAACTAATTAATAATAATAATAATTATTATTAATTATTAATAAATAATAATAATTATTAATTATTCTTAATATTTAATTATAAATAATAAATTATTTAAATTATTTAATTATTAAAGTAATAAATAATGATTTAAATATATTAATTATATTAATTAATAATTTACTGCCATTAAAATTAAATTTAGATTTTAATTAATCTTGTTCTCATCCAGGAACAAGCTTGTTCCAGGAAACGGATGGAACAGCAGTTCCAGCCTTATACCAGCTAGTTCCAGATTTTCGAGAATTACTGTTTCCGGGAACCAAACATTGAGTTTGGGAACAAAGGGGGGAATAAGGGCTTATTCCCCTCCTTGTTCCCGAACCAAACACTACCTACGAGCCTATCTCACGATTAATTACTTTGCGGTCCTTTAGTTTATTTTAATGTGATAATTTCTCTATTGATTTATGCATGGTGCATGTGTTTGATTTTAGAGTGATATTAGATGGAATTTTCTTCATTAGATTCTTGCTTTTTTAATAATTGTTGACACTTTTTTCCGGTTAGTTTTTTTTTGTTGTTTTCGCTATTTGCCTTTGCTTATTATTATTTCTTTCTGCTACTATTTTCCTTTTGTTGATGCAATTACTATTTGGTTATCAAATTTTAGTTGATACTTTTTTTATATTATGGTGCAGTTGTACTATTCTTATATAGCTATTGCATAATCAAAGACTTTGATGTCATATTCTTTTAGCCTTATTAGGAATAAAGAATGAATTAGGCTGAAGTACTATTAATAGTACCAAATTATTAGAGCTACTATATTTTTAGCCTTTGGATGAAGAGACATATGATTAGTACAAAGTCATTAGTATTATTAGATTTTTAATCTTTGGACGAAAGAACGTGTGATTAGGATGATAATAATACTGTATAATTATGGTGGTTGGTATAATAATATAATTTAAAGATTGAAAGTAGTCAAATAATAGATTTAGTAGTGAAAAACTTGATAACATGGAACATTGGGCCCTATATTAACAATATTGTAGCACAAAGAATTGGTTTATATAACCAATATTTGCAGTAGTCTACAAGTGGGGACTACCCACAATATTGCAATTGCCTTTCGCTCTTCTGTCTATTTCTCTCATCCAAGCAAGCAATCCCTGACAAATCCACCACTCCCTCCTCCTCTCCACTTCCCCTGAGCTCGACTTCCCCCTCTTCTTCTCCCACCTCAACTCCCTCCTCCTCCTCAAACCCTCCTCCTTCTCCACCCCAAAAACCCTAACTTCCCCCTCTTCTTCTCCCACCTCAACTCCCTCCTCCTCCTCAAACCCTCCTCCTCCTCCGAACGCTCCCTCCTCTCCCCGCTCGACCGCGCCGCCATCGGCGCCCTCGCCGGCGCCTTCGCCGGTGGCCTCACCTACGTCGCCCTCCTCCCGCTGGACGCCGTCAAGACCCGCCTCCAAACCCTGCCCTCGTCCTCCGCCTCCGCCTCCTCCGCTGTCGCCGCCGCCTCCTCCATCCTCCGCTCCCACGGCCCCCTCGGCTTCTACCGCGGCCTCTCCGCCGTCCTCCTCGGCTCCGCCGCCTCCTCCGCCCTCTACTTCGCCACCTGCGAGCTCGCCAAATCCCTCCTCCATACCCTAACCCTAACCCTCAACCCCTTCTTCGTCCCGCCCCTCGCCGGCGCCCTCGGCAACGTCGTCTCCTCCGCCGTCATGGTCCCCAAGGAGCTCCTCACCCAGCGCATGCAGGCCGGCGCCGGCGCCCACCGCCGCACCCTCGACCTCGCCCTCCACATCCTCCGCGAGGACGGCGTCTTCGGCCTCTACGCCGGGTACGCCGCCACCCTCCTCCGCAACCTCCCCGCCGGGATCCTCAGCTACTCCTCCTTCGAGTACCTCAAGGCCTTCGCGCTGCGCCTCACCAAGAAGCCCCACCTCGAGCCCGCGCACAGCGTCGCCTGCGGCGCCCTCGCCGGCGCCATCTCCGCCTCGCTCACCACCCCGCTCGACGTCGTCAAGACCCGCCTCATGACCCAGCCTCAGGGTGAGGGCAGCAGGAAGGTATTATCCATCTCTCTCTCTCTCTCTCTCTCTCTCTCTCTCTCTCTCTCTCTATATATATATATATATATATATATAAGGAAGGGTTAATTTTATACAAGTCCATGTAAACATAATGAAGACAAATATATTCCTACAAAATTCATTGTTCCTGCAAAACACCTGATGTTTTCAAAAACACCTGATGTTTTCAAATACATCCTTGCTGTTAGAATCCGGTAGAAAATTTTAGTTAACCATAGATTAAATACTTAACTCTGATTAGTTTTTGACATTTTATTTCTTTATATTATACTCTTATGGCTTTTGGAGGAATATATTTGTGATGGCAAAATAAAAAATATAAACAGTTCTCTAACGGTAACAAACCAGATGAACATATTTGAGAATATGGACAATATATGAAAGTTGAACTTTGTAGGGTTATATTTGTCATCCAGAGTGTTTGCAGGGACCTGTAAAAAATTAACCCTATATATAAATACCAGTGTATTGTCGGAACAAGTTTGATTTGTAGACAGAAGGATAAGACTTGGTTTGTTAGTCAGATGAAGGCCCAACTCCTGTATTTTCGATCTACCACCCAAATTAGACTGAGTAAGGCTTCGATTGGGGTTCCTGGGAGCTTGCGGTACTTGCCATGAGAAAGAACTATGGAAAAAAAAAAACCCTTTTTGTTTGTGTGTGTAATATCACGTTTCCGCATATTGCAATAAGTTGGTTACGATATATTTCTCTGCGGTCCCCGTCGGAAAACAATGAAGCATATTTTTATATGCTTTCGTCCTAACTCTCTTTTGCCTACTAGTGTTAGATAAGCCTCGGTGTTAAACCACAATCAACTAAGCAAAAGATTGACTAGGTGTAGCATTCTCAACTACATAGTGTCAAACAGATTAAATGCAACTAGAATTGCTCAATTTACAACTGCATGCATCTCTGACTATTTTGTATTGTAGTCACATCCAACTAAATGGCCCTTTAACGGAGCTGCTAGCCTGTATCTATAGTTGTACGTTTATTGACAGCAGTGTAGAGATTGGCAAGAAGAACAATGACTTGTTGGTGTTTTTGAGAAACGAAAAATAGTAGAACCTAAAGTGTTATCTATTTGTAACATATAACTAAAGCCTTGTAGAGAAAAGTTTCTTGACATTTTGGGTCAAATTTGATTTGGATTTCTATGTTGNTCTCTCTCTCTATATGTATATATATATATATATATAAGGGTTAATTTTATACAAGTTCATGTAAACATAATGGATGACAAATATATTTCTACAAAATTCAACTTTCATATGTTGTTTCTGCAAAACACTTGATGTTTTCAAATACGTCCCAGCTGGTAGAATCCGGTAGAAAAATTTAGTTAACCATAGGTTAAATACTTTAACTTTTTATTTTTTTATATTATACTGTTGTGGCTTTTGGAGGAATATATTTGTGATGACAAAATAAAAAATATAAACAGTTCTCTAACGGTAACCAACCAGATGAACATATTTGAGAATATCAGATCTTTTATAGGGACAACATATGAAAGTTGAACTTTGTAGGGTTATATTTGTCATCCAGAGTGTTTGCGGGGGCCTGTAAAAAATTAACCCTATATATAAATACCAGTGTATTGTTGGAACAAGTTTGATTTGTAGACAGAAGGATAAGACTTGGTTTGTTAGTCAGATGAAGGCCCAACTCCTGTATTTTCGATCTACCACCCAAATTAGACTGAGTAAGGCTCCGATTGGGGTTCCCGGGAGCTTGCGGTACTTGCCGTGAGAAAGAACTATGGAAAAGAAAAAACCCTTTTTGTTTGTGTGTGTAATATCACGTTTCCGCATATTGCAATAAGTTGGTTACGATATATTTCTTTGCGGTCCCCGTCGGAAAACAATGAAGCATATTCTTATATGCTTTCGTCCTAACTCTCTTTTGCCTACTAGTGTAGATAAGCCTCGGTGTTAAACCACAATCAACTAAGCAAAAGATTGTCTAGGTGTAGCATTCTTGTCTAGGTGTAGCATTCTCAACTACATAGTGTCAAACAGATTAAATGCAACTAGAATTGCTCAATTTACAGCTGCATGCATCTCTGACTATTTTGTATTGTAGTCACATCCAACTAAATGGCCCTTTAACGGAGCTGCTAGCCTGTATCTATAGTTGTACGTTTATTGACAGCAGTGTAGAGATTGGCAAGAAGAACAATAACTTGTTGGTGTTTTTGAGAAACGAAAAATAGTAGAACCTAAAGTGTTATCTATTTGTAACATATAACTAAAGCCTTGTAGAGAAAAGTTTCTTGACATTTTGGGTCAAATTTGATTTGGATTTCTATGTTGTTCTCAGAGTTTGAATTGTAATAATTTGGCTTTTGAAGTTTTTGACTTCGATTTCAGTTTCGTCCTTGAAAGATTTGATTTTGATTTTTAGCAAATTAGACTGCCATGAAGTTTGATCTCAATTTTCACCATCTCCTATATAAAATAACAACAGAACTTTCAACTGCTATCAACCAAGCAAAAAATTTTGTAGGTGTAGCATTCTCAACTACATAGTGTAAAATCGATTAAATGCAACTAGAATAGCTCAATTTACAGCTGCATGCATCTCTGACTATTTTGTATTGTAATTGCATCCAGATAAATGGCCCTTTAACGCAGCTGCTAGCTTGTATCTATAGTTGTACTTTTATTGACAGTGGTGCAGAGATTGGCAAGAAAAACGATAATTTGTTGGTGTTTTTGAGAAATGAAAAATAGTAGAACATAAAGTGCTATCTATTAGTAACATATAACTAAGCCTCGTTGAGAACAGTTTCTTGACATTTTGGGTCAAGTTTGATTTGGATTTCTATGTTGATCTCAGAGTTTCAATTGTAATAATTTGGCTTCTGAAGTTTGACTTCGATTTCAGTTTCGTCCTCGAAAGATTTGATTTTGATTTGTAGCAAATTATACTGCCATGAAGTTTGATCTCGATTTGCGGTTTCATCATGGACTTCTTTCACTTAAAATGAATACAATATGAACATCCTTTTTCTCTTCTTTCTTTTTCTTCTTCTCCAAAAGCCTAATATGCTATTGATAGAATTTTTAATACTTTGGTACTCAACAGGTGTTTGAGACTATGAGGCAGATTGTTCTGGAAGAAGGGTGGGCTGGGCTGGGCCGAGGGATTGGCCCGAGGGTTTTACATAGTGCATGCTTTGCGGCTATTGGTTACTGTGCATTTGAGACAGCCAGGCTGGCAATATTGCAGTGGTATATACAGCAGAGGGAGAAGGCCATGGTTAAAAGTGCAGCTTAAGGTATAATCACCTCCCTTGAGATCCTTTTATGAGAATAAATGGTGGTAATTTGAATTACCGCTATCTTTAATTCATGAGGAATAATGCAGCTTCTTATGCTTAATAGATTGTTCTATAATTGGATATCTAGTCTAGCTAGATAGACTTGCTTGCTGCTCTATTATAGGTAGATTTAGGGCCTGTTTGGCCCTGCTTTAGTGTACAGTACATTTCCTAAGTGTTCCTTGAGTAATGATATTGTGAAACTTGTTATATCATAATTTCTGAACAGCTTCTCTCTGTCCTATGATTCCTTCTGTTCTAGGGGAAGTCCCAAAGGAGACTGTCGATCAGGTGTAGTGGGAAGAGATTGATGATTTGCAATACAAAACCAAAGAGGCTGTGGATTTAGCCCATCAAACTGACTTGATAATCCTTAGGCTAGATTAAAATCATTAGCTAGTGCTGAATAGGGAATTCATTTTTATATATACTGACTGGAATATCATTTGGTTTAGACAACAATATTTGGATTGGTTTTGTCTCACTTGTAATAATAAACTTCAATTTCTGTCTTTGTAATTGTCTTCCGGAAATGTTCATTTTGGAACAGTTGACTATCACTTTCTAGTTTTTCTCAAAGCTTGTTATGAATCCAGCAAGCAAGGCTAGAACAGCTGGTTTAGGCAGAACTATAATACTTTTGTTGTGTGATTACCTGATATAATTTCTATCTAGTTTCTAAGGTTTAGATTTCATTGTTAACAATAATGGAGGGATGGTAAAATGTTTTGCCTGTCGAAGACCTAAGAGAGTACTTATTTTCGTATGCATCAGGAGGTTATTGTTCTATACACAAGGAGTTCTTCATAAAGCCATTGCATACTTTGGAATGGATTATTGCATTGATAAATCATGTTGCATGTGTTCGAAGATTTATTGAACTAAACATTGCCCCAAATTGGCCAAATGAAGAGGGCGTATGGTGTTAACTTTTATACTGTTTCTTCATGCAAACTACGATCTTATTCAAAATTATAGCTTTCGTTCATACCGTCCTAGTAGCAAACAATTATGCAGTTTGGCAATCGTACTACTGTCCTTTTTATCCCTCTCATGATCTTTTGCAAGCGACCTCTGCGTAGTTTACTGCCAACAGATGTTTCAAACTTATTAAATGTGCAACATTTGCTTTCACATATCTATCCTGGCATATTAGATGAATTCTATCTTGGCATATTAGATGAATTTGTTTTCTCTGTTATACCTCTTGTTTTCCTTCATCTATCTTTTCAATTCTACATCCTTGCTGCAAATTGAATCACATTTGAATAGTACAGCTGGTGCTAGCTTACGAGAGAATGTCCTGATTCCCTAACTTCTGAACATGCTTATGATTAAATAGTGTTCTTTTTAGTTGTTTTCAATGGGCTCAGACAAGGTATCTGTAAATTTTGTGGCGGCAGATGGTTGTATGAGCTGAATGAATGTATAAGAGTTCACCAGTAAAAGAAACACAAATCACATTACTCCAATAATGTTTTAATTAATTAATTGAAGACATTACTAGTTAGTGACGTGGGATATTGTAACTATTCCTTTTTTAGAGTGAAGGTAGTATCTACGATACCAAATAGGTTGATTTGAGGGGACCATTTAGTTTTGAGAAATTGTCATAATGCGTCTAATTTAAAAAAATTGAGTTAAACTGTGCTACTTTATCTAACTATGGAGAAACTTTCTATTTGAAAATTTAGAAAACAGACTCCTCATGTGCAAAGAAATTTCACTACTCTTGGGGGAATGGTGAATGGTCACAAAAGTATGTAGTTAATTGTATTATTAATATTAATGAGTAGAAATATTTAATTAGTTCAACATTGTTTCATTTTGAACCTCTACTGTTTAATTGAAATGCCCTTGTGACCAGAGATAATGGCATTCAAGATGGTAAAAATGTGCGGACACACCCTTGAACTAACTGTTATTTAGCAGCAGGTGCCGAAAATTGAGTTTTCACGTTTTCTTTTTCTTTTTTAATTCATCATCTAACATTTGTTTGATTTGATAACATTCCATCATACTTAGCAGTATTTGTAAAACTAGGCAACATATTGCGGAACATACACCTTTTGTTTTATTTTTTGCATGTCGGATAACACACATGTTTGGGATGCTCAAATTTAGAGGGAAACAGACGTATGAAATGATTTGCAGTTGGAGGATTATCTGAATCTTATTACCTTTTGACATTTTGGTCAGCATACTTCCTTGAAGAAGCTCCATTAAACTGACTTTCCATATTCCTTCTTTTTTTCCCCTAATTTCTTTAATTTTTTAATAAAATTACAATGTATATGAATTACTTGTTTTTAATGTATTAAATTCTTGTGGGTTACAGTTAGCAGCTGCAGAATAATCTATACAATAGACAAAGAGGACCTGGAGCTGGGAATCTAAAGAAGGGCTATGAACATTCACATGCAGTTTGTTCCTTTTTACTGTGTTGTATGTTTAGTCCCTCTATTATGCCGATATTGTGCCCTGATCTCTGGATTTATGGCTTGAACATTTAGTCCCTAAAATTTCGCATGTATTGCGCTTTAGTTCCTAACAATCAAAAAGTAATCTATCTTATCCTTATAACAAAAATCAGTTTAACTCTTTTACCTGTAAAAGGGTTCTCATACTTCAAATTACATCAAATAGAGTTAAAAGGTCATTTTACGATAGAAGTGCGTTTTTCGTTTCTTTTCTTTTTTGCCCTCTAATGGTCAAGAACTAAACAGCAATATATGCGAAAGTTTAAGAACTGAAGTGCTGAAGTGAAAAGTATTGAGGACCAAGCTGCCGCATCAAGACTGCGCAAGGACTATTTATACATTTTGCCCTTCCTTTTTAGTCACAAGAGTGAAGAATGGTGCTTCACCAATCCAAGCCAAAGAAGAAATGGAGGAGACTCTGCTCTTTCTATTTTCTTTTTCCCTTATTTTTTTTCCCTAAATTTTCTTTGTTTAACTCCTTTTTTGTTTCCTGATGAGAAAGATTGATTCATTATTGTGGGCATTTAATTTCGTCTTATTTACATCTATCTCCCTCTTTTTGTAATAATCTTTCAGGCCTGGTTGGATGCATTAACATCTTATTCGGCATATTTGCGCGATGTTTTTATTGCTTTTTTTTTTTTTTTTTTCCTTCTATTTGTGCATTGGTGTTGCTCATAGTCAATTAATACCAAAAAAGTGTCAGAAGTACATGTATGACCTCTGAATTATTCGTTGATGATGTATTACATAAATTTTGAGTTTACCTCAAGTAATTTTAGGTCAAATAGAATGTTTTCTTCGTATAATTTTATCTAATCTTGTATCATTTCAAACAGAATTCTAAACTAATTTTAATCATTTAATTTGTCTTACAAATTTCTTTAATATTTGTGCTTAGTCTGCATTTTGGTGATGGATCTATGCAGATTATTACTAGGGAATGGAGTCTCAACAAGTTAACATTTCCACTTGAAAAGAATTTTAAAATTTACAAAGATGTAAGATTTTTTTTTCCAAACTCAAGGGGATGTGCCAGCAGCATTTAACCATATATTTTTATCTATTTAATGAACTATATGCTAATTTATTCTTATAACAATAGCTAATTAATCCCAGTTACAGAATCTAAGCTGCATATCTAAATATCTAGGTGTTTTGATATGTGAAAAGGTTAGCCTTTAAAATGTCTAAAATAGTTTTATTTAAAGGCTAAAATGGATTTTAGAATTTTAAAAAAAAATTGATGTGGCACTAAATTGCACATTTGGTCCTCAGACTATGTGGCATCTACTATTTTGTTTCCTTAAATTCTAAATTGTTTTTTTTAATTATATTTTTAAATTAATGCAATCAAATTTTACACTCAAATGATAGAAATGTGGTAGTGTTACTTGGATGGCAAGATGATGCCTAAGATATAATATTATTGTTAAAATAATGCTTCTATATTTGTTATTTTTTGATATTGTTCATTCATTTCTATTTAACGGCTCAAATTTAATTTTTTTTAAATTGTGACCTGCAATAGTAGGTCATTTTTAGAGAGTCACCGGTTACCAGGTATTCCAAAAAAGTGTATTTTGATCTTTTAATATATGGATAATTTGGTATTGTTATCTCCACTATAGTATCAAATCTTTATTCTCTCTTTGTTTTTTTTTTTCTCTCTCTATCTTTTCTTTTTATCCACAGTAGAGATGTAAAATGGTAGGATTCATGGCGGATTTTTAAAAATCCGAATCTGAATTCGAACCCAACTATCAAACCTAAAACTCGAAACGGAATCCAAATTCGACTAATTTAGAGAATCATATCCACACCTGTACCTGACTAAAAATTTAAAACTCGAACCCTAGCCCGAAAATCCATACCCGAAACATTTATTTCTCCTTACAATATTTTAAAAGATATTAAATTAAATCTAAAATTTTAAAATATATATTCAAATATAACATCAGACATTTATATATATTATATATAACGTAAAATAAATTCTAGTTTCAATCGGTTTCTGGTTCGGATCAGATACAATCAAAATCCATGCCCGAATTAAAATCCGTTGGATTTTCGCTTTTTATATCCATATCCAAAACGATATCCATTTAGCATGGGTAAATCTACTGCGTTTGCTTTCGAGTTTGGGTTCAGATTCAGGTAAAATTATCGATATTTGTAGATTCTGTACCCATTGACATTTGTAATATCCACAGATATTTTATCATTTCATATTTGTAAGCCACATATATTTTATTAAAAAATATTACAACTTATTAAATAGGTTGAATTTAAATTTTTTTACCTACATTCAATTTTTTTTAAAGTTTGTGATAAAAAAATAATATCTAAACTAGAGGAATTTAAAAGTTTCTTAAACAAATTAAATATGTTGAATTTGTTATTATGAACATTAAATTTATTAAAATAATAACACAAAATTTCTCTTATCTAAATTTAAATTTTTAAATTTAAATATTAAATATTTAAATTCAATATATTTAGAAATATTACTATTTCTAAAATTTATAAAATTTAAATTAATGCCTAAATTAGAAGAATTTTAAAATTCCTAAAATTAATGCCTAAAATTTGGGATGGCAATCAAATCTAAATTAATGCTTAAATTAGTACAAAATTAATGCTAAATTTGGGATGTTAATCAAAACTTTCTTAAAATTTTGCCTAGTTTAATTACAAAAATACCCTTACATGAAATAACCTTTTAATCTACTACATAATGAAATAACATTTTTAACCTTCATTAATCAACGATTAAGATCTTTTTTATTTTTTTTATAAAATAAAGTATCGAATCATTTCTCTTGTTTTTATGTCAGCGACAAATTAATTATACAATTAATTAAATTGAACTATAAGATTTAACTACAACTATCTAAAAAGTTCAAGTGAAACAGTAGAATTAAAATTCAAATGAATCTTCAGAAATATGTTGTTATCAACTTATTATAGTCTGCGCAAAATAATAATTATTGTAAAAGTAACGAATATATATATATATATTTAAAAATATATACAAACTATTTTCTACTTTTATTATTTATTATATCTATAATATATTTTTGCTAAAAAAGTACATATATAGCTTATTTGAACTATAGATCATTTTAGTTGGTCATCCAATCTTTTAAAAAATTAACTTTATTAACGAACTTTTCAATTTGNAACATTTTTATTAGTTGAAAAGTTTGTTTAACTTTTCAAGCAATTATTTCAATTAAAAAATTTTCTAACCTACTGGTTGATTTTACTAGATAATTTTAAATGGGTCGATTATCTTTACAGATTTAGTTAGTATCTTTTATATAATTCTCACAGTAATATATTCATTAAAATAAATAATTAGTTTAAAATTTAAAATCAAAGTGTAATTTTAATTCGAATTTAAATGAATTACGAAAAAAGATAATAAAAGTAAAATTTTCAAAAAATAAATAACTGATTCAATATATTCCATAATTCACATGTATGTATTCTATATTTTTTTTTTGCAATTTTAGACAAAATCTAATTTCTCTCACAATAACTCTAAAGGCTTGTTTGATTCAAACTGGGAAATAGAATTGGAAATATAATTGGAATGGATAGAAATCGAAAATGAAATTGTCACGCCCTGGGTTCCAGCTCCCCTGGTCTTATTAACAAATCCGTCGTATATATATAAATTTTTCGTATATATGAAACGATAGTTGAATATATAAAAATATAAGTACAACTGTAGGAGAGTAACAGAACTACTAAAATGGAATGTATATACATAAATCTAACAGTACATACATTTATCCAAAATACACTACTGTATACAATAATTTAAGAAATACATTCTCATCTCTGCTCATACGTATATATACTGTAGATTGGGTAAGTTGCACCCAAGATACAAGTTAGGCATATTAACCTAGTCAAGTTGCAATTACATCCAATTTCGTTCTCATTTGTGGCGTTCGTTCTACGTCAAAACAATTTCAATTAATCCCGACACTTCTATAAAAATGTTAACGGGTCGCTGAAATTGTTATAGTTCTGACAGTTAAACTTTTCGAAATACTACAGAATTGACTCTTAATATGTTTGGTTCAGAATAACAATGAGAATTGATATAATTATTTCTACTTTCACTATTTAAAAAAATTTTGATTATCAAAAAATAATTAAAATAAAATTAAAATTAAGATATAAAAATATGAGATAGTTTAAAATTGAGTTTGCACTTCAAAATACAAAATAAATTTATAATTTAAAATTAAACTAAAATATAAATATTAAAAATTTATATCAAAATATTGAATTGATAAGCCAAACTTTTAAATGTAATTTTAAAAATTTTAAAATATAAAATTGAGGTGACAATCTAAAATATAAAACTACATTTTAATTTGATTCAGATTCAAACTTACAATTAAATTTAAATTTAAATTTAAATTTATA
>NC_033640.1:2346035-2347233 GCF_001540865.1 Ananas comosus
TCGGATCAATAATAATGATCTGAGGGGGGCAATTCCGGGACTGCAGGAGCAGTCAGGTTAGTGTGTGTGTCGGGTTCTAGTGGTGGTCCGCTACACTCTGAGCAGAGCGATCGGGCAGTAGGTCTGGGACCGAGTCGGCTCTGAGCGGTGTGTACAGGTCGACCACTTGGCCGAGACTATGGTTTACATTGCTGGGTCGGGTGATCGTTGTTATTGAGCAACCCGGATCGGTTGGCGGGTTTTACGAATTCGGGTCAATAATAATGATCACAGATTCAGACAATATTTGGGTTACTGTTGGGGTAAGGGTGGGCTACACCCTGATAACCCCACAGTGTATATATATATATATATCTCTCTCTCTCTCTCTCTCAGGCCGATGATATGAGAATATTCATATCAGGGAAAACATGAGTATCTAAAAACCGGCGATCTAGATGAAGAAACTAGTAAAAGTAGGCGATCTAGTATGATAAGTTGGTTGGTGGGTGAGTTGGGATCCCTCTGGTGATAATTGGATTGACCCTGCTGATAGTAGGATTAGCGTGTAGAAAAGTAAGTTACCAGCTTTTGAATATTCATGTTTTCCCTGATATGAGTATTTTCATATCATCGGGATTGTGTGTGTGTGTGTGTGTGTGTGTGTGTGTTAAGCGGCTTAAGCATTTTGGGCGGTTGGCTAGGCCCAACGAGTTATTGTTGCTAGTGGGCTGGGTCGTTACAATATATATATATATATATATATATAGAACTAGGCTGAAATACTGTTATTAATCAAAAGGTTAAATACTGTCAATAATAAAAAGCTATTGGTGCTATTGATTTTTTAGCCCTTGGATTAAGAAATGGGCGGTTAGAATGATGTGGGCCCTCTAGGATTGAGTGAGTGGTTGGTTGAATAGTATAATCTAACGGGTAAAAATAATCAAAGGGTTAAATCTAACGGTAGAAAACTCGATAGCACCAAATCCTTAGTGTTATAAATAGTACCTAACTGGACTCTTTGGCCCCGTTTGGTTCGGGGATAAGCGAGAATTATCCCTGCTATTTTGCCAAACGGGATTATTTTTTACCGGAATATTTTATTCCGGTCAAAGCTTGCTATTCCCGGTTATTCCGGAATAGCAAGCTTTTTACTATTCCACCATTTTGGTGGAATAGTGTAAAATTAATTCAAACTTTAATTCGTACCCTTATT
>NC_033640.1:2347744-2368151 GCF_001540865.1 Ananas comosus
ACTGCAGCCTACAATACCGGGCTATGGATTTTTTTTACACGTGACCAGATTTGCATTTATGACAGTCTGGCCTCTCTAAGAATATATGTCCCATCATGATTGTAAAAAAATATTTTTATTGTACTTTTGTTTGAAAAGAAGGAATGTAATTGGCTTGTTATTGATGATGTGGTGCAAGTGTGACAGTGTAGAATTCCTCCTCCAAAGAAAACCCGCACAACTTTTGACAGGCGGTTTCGTCCGGACCAAGCAAAACCTAAAATGGGTAAAAAGTGAAAATACGTTTCTATAATTATTTTAACTTTCTTTTTCTATAATTTGCGTTTTGATGAGATGCTCAGGTAGCTCTTGTAGTTTTTTTTTTTCTTCTTTTAATCAATTTGCATAAACAATTAACTAATCTGAGATTTTGTAAAAATAGATCGTATTTTAGTATTTTACAGGTTTGATCTAATTTTTTTAAAAAATGATCAAATTATTTCTCTTTCAAAANTTAATAGTTTCTTTAGCAAAGGGGGTTGATGATTTGATATTTTCTGTTGCAGACTACGTGATCGTGAAAATAAAAAATCTGGGACTTTCTTTAGCGAGATAATTTCTTCTATTTCTGATATAAAGTTTCCAAAAGATGGAAGATATATTCTAAGTCGCGACTACATGAATTTAAAGGTAGTGTAGCCTTATGTGGAAGTTAATCTTCATTACTGTGAGTATTCTTTGTTGATTGACGGTTCACCTTATACTAGCCTGGCAAGTCAACTGATTTTTAAAGGGTCATTAACTGCAAAATATTTAAAATTATCCCATTTGAAATAGTTGACATTTGTTTTTCAGTCAGCGGATTGACCAACCTGACTTGACCAAGCCTTTCTCTAATTGTTTTACTAAAATCTTTATATTCAGCTACTGTGATTTCTAAAACTTCATTGTTGAGACTCTTTTCTACAATTTTTTTTGTCCTACCATATATTATTTATGTTGTCATTATGTTCTATATTAAGCCAAAAAAAAAAAAATTGTGGACTTTGCAGTCAGCCTCAATTGTTATGTGACGCCCCACTTCTGAGGGAGTCACCCGTCCTAGGGCTACTCTAGTCTTAGCATACTTAACTCTCTTAATCTCTTGAACCTAGCCACCGTCCAAATTCTATAGCCAGGTTAAGAGGTTTGACCACATTATATCTTTTATAAAGAACTACAAATCTAGAGGTGTCACATGTTATTTCCTGCATTTTCAGATGTGGGACCTGCACATGGAGAGCTCTCCTATTGCAACTTTTAATGTACATGAGTATCTTCGCTCCAAGGTAACGTATTTATTTTTTATTTCTTAAATAAAATTTTATATATTAAAAACATATAAAAGTAGACCGTGAATTTATTTACAATTTTTTCATCCAATATTTTACAGCAACAAAAAAAACAAAATAGTAAATTACAACTTTGGTCCTCAGATTATGGGACAAAAATTTTATGTGCATCATCCCCAAACTAAAACTAAAAAAGTTTGGAGATGATACGGATAGGCGCCGCGTGGCCGGTGAGCGCCCGTCCTTGCCCTCCCCTACGCGGAAAAAAAAAGAAGAAGTGTGCCTCAAATTTGAGAGAGAGAGAGAGAGAGAGAGAAGCTGACTAAGAGAAAGGGCCTCAAATTTTAGAGAGAGAGAGAAAGAGAAAGAAATTGATGGAGAGGAAGAGAGGGCGAGGATAGGGCTGGCAAATGAGCGAGCCGGCTCGCGTTCGACTCGCGTTCGACTCGATATTTGGCTCGCTCGAGCTCGACTCGAAATTAAAAAAGCCGAGCTTGAACAAAAAAAAAGCTCGAAATTCATTTCAAGCCGAGCTTGAGTGTTACTCGACTCGTTCGAATTAGGCTCGAAAAGCTCGAATATATATATATATATATATATATATATATATATATATTTATATATATATATATATATATATATATACTATAGTAGAGTTACTATGCCTATCAACAAATACAGAGGATCTGGTGCTTTCGATTTTTTGATTCTGTTAAGATCAACCCCTTTAATTATTTTTTATTTTTTGGATTAATACTATTATTATCTTGTTAGGGACTATTCAATCTAGGGATATTATTTAATCCTTAGGGTGACCGCCAATCATCCCAATCATACCATTTCTTAATCAAAGGGTCAAAAATTCGAAAACATCAAAATCCTCTATATTTTCGATAGCAGTAGTAGTTCTACACTATATATATATATATATATATATTAAAAATATATAAATATAATATATTTTTTTAATTATATATAGGCTGAGTGATAATCTGAGTTTAGTTAAAATTAGGCTAATGTTGTTGCGTCCATAAAACAAAACCCAATAGACAAATAAAAGCGAGCAAAATTTTACTAAAGTTTATACCATTTTTTTTCTTTCTTTCACAGAGCTCTAAATTTTCAATATATTTCTCTTTTTTCTCTTTTTCTGTCTCTCACCCTAAGTGGCAAGCCAGAAACCCTCAAAGTTACAAGTAACAGCATATACCCGCGTTGCTATCTTGCTATTAATTGTATGCTTGAGAAAAATTATACAAGAACTATTTTAAAGTAAAAAATTATTATTCATATAAAATTTTAATTTTAGTTATATATGATTGGATAGTTTAATCCAATATTTATCTATATAATTTATTTATTTTTGATTGCATAAATGAAAATGAATAATATGGAGATTGAAGGCGAAAGAAAATACATGTGAGGCAGAAAATACATGTGAGGCGGAAAAGATTAGATATTCAACTCATAAATTCTTTTTTTTCATATTATAATATTATATTTCATATAATTATTTTGTACTTTGAACTATTTGACATATTTTTGTATCAAATTATAGATAATGTTATATACAAATTAAACTATTGATCGTATGATGTTGAGAATTTCAAGCGGCTCACTTAGGGCTCGAGCTCGCTCGACTCGAAATTAGGCTCGCTCGAGCTCGGCTCGAATTAATTTCAATCCAAGCTCGAGCTTAAATTTAGGCTCGAAATTAATTTCAAGCCGAATTTGGGCCGAGGTAAGCTCGCTCGAGCTCGGCTCGTTTCCACCCCTATTTACACCGTTGAATTAACAAGTATCCTATACCGGCCGTTAAAAGTGATCAATTTTGAGATATTTTGATCGTAAGGTAAATGATATAAAAAAATTATGAAATTTGATATCTTTAAGCTTCAAATGTTCTAAATTATGTTTAACAATACAAATTGTTGATTCAAAAATTTATCATTAAAAACGACTTATGAATATGAAGCCGATCGTACTGATAAGAATATAATAGCCGGACTCTATATATAAAATAAAATTAAACATAATAATTAATTATTTATGACATGGTTGATTTGATCTAGTGACTCCTGATCTAACAATATTTTTGAGTCGCTCTTCAAACTGATTTTAAAAAATATTGGCAATAATTTGATTCATCTTTTTACTTTCCGAAAGGATGCGGTGCAAAATTTTGAATATTATTATTTCATCATAATTTTTGAAATAGAGTCCAATTCGCCGAATGAAGATTACAGGGACTAACCATATATTTTCCCTAAAATTTTGGAAAATCAGTTTCAGATTTTTGAATCAAAAATTTTATCCAAAATTCGTTTTAGAGTTTGTTGAGATTTTTTCTTTTATTTTTTTTTTCCAAAAAAAATAATAATAATAATCGCCGTCATTTATGGCCCCACGAAACCCCACTAACAACGGATCCCCCAATCACGCGTCTCCACGTGCCCACGAACCTTTCCGAAACTAAATCTCGCCCGTACGTTCCCCCCTCGTCGCCGCGATCGTGGCGGTTCGTGTGCGGGTGAATCCGTTTCCCCGTTTCCCTCCGGATTCGAATTAGGCGTAGATAAGTCATAAATATCGCCGCGTCGCTTCGACTCCCCGAATCCCTCCCTAAACCCTATTTAAACCGCCCCCCCCCCCCTCTTAACTCCATTGCTGTGCCCGTGGTGGGGTTTTTCTTTGTTCTCTCTCTTAAATTTTTTTTTAATAATAATTTGAAGTAATTTCTAGAGCATTATGGATTGATTGTGGTGTTTCTCTTTTTTCTTAATAATCTTGTGAGATTATTACAAGAAAGAGTGAAACAATTGCGTTTTCTCGCTCTAAACCCCAACAAAACCCCTTCCTTTTTGTTGGGTTTTAAGAGTCTCAATGATGGTATGCCTTTTGCTTGCTCTCTAACTTCGTTTTGCTGTTTACTGTGTGTTGTATAGTGTGGTATTATTGTTGTTTCCTTCTTGATAAGTTTGCTGGAGGTTAATGGATTCTTAACAAATTCTTTTTATACCTTTTCCTGACAGATTACAACACTATTCTTATTATCTTTTTGTCCCCCGCAATCCATTCCCCCAAAACCCTCTCTCTCACTCTCTCTCTGTTCCGCTTTTAGAGGGTCGGCGACGTCTCCGCCATGCTCCGCCGCGGATTCCTCCCCTCCTCGCCTAGGGTTTTGCTCTCCTCCTCCTCCTCCTCCTCCCTCTCCGCCCCCCTCCTCCTCCTACGGCCCCGCGACCCACCCCTCCCCGAAGCGGGGTGGGCGAGGCGTGTGGGACCGAGTGGGCGAGTGAATTTTTTTTTTTCTTGATAATCTTGTGAGACTAGTACATGAAATAGTGAAGCAATTGCTTTTTCTTGCTCTAAACCCCAGCAAAACTCTTTCCTTTTTGTTGGGTTTAAGAGTCTCAATGATGGTATGCCATTGCTCGGTGTGGTTTAGGGTTTTGAGGGTTTTGGATTTTAGTTGGGTGTGTTGGTGAAGATGGACTTGATTTTGAGTGTATTTGTTTTGAGAGGTGAATTTGATGCTTGCATGTTTGGTAGGGTTTCTTAGATAAGAAGAAGAGAACAAAAAATTTGGAATGGGTGGTAGCAACATTTGGGTAATGTGAGTTGGTTGTGTTGTTTATTGGGGATGAATTCTTTCCTAAGATTTCTATTGTGGGTAAAGGTGGTAAGATTGCTAGATTAAGAAAAATAAAGTATGCAAGTCAAGAGAATCCTAGCACATGTCTTGGTCTTAAGATAGAAAGTAGAATAAAATAATGAGATAATAATGTGTTTGTGTTTGCAAGTTTTTCTTTCTCTATACTTCTTCTAGATTCCCGATTAAAGAAATTGATCGGTGGTAAAGGGAGTCAAGTTTCAATGGCATGCTTATGCTCGATACATGTGCATAGTGTTAACGTATGCGTAGGTTTAAGTGTCTCAAAAGCTTAGGTTGCTATGTGTGCCACTAGTTCATCATTCCTCCTCAGAGGATATGAAGCATTAACATGACCATAGAAGAAGGTTGATGTATCGATTGGGGCTCAAATGCCTTTAGATTATACCTTGTTCATTTTACCCTGACATCTCAGTAGTCCTATAGATAACAATGTGGAGAAAATGGATGGCTATGTGTTGGACAAGGATATTAGTATTAGTTATTTCAAGTGAAAGCATTTTGACAATAAGTTGCTAACACAATTGGTATATATTATTTGTTTTATGCAAAATTACAGCCGCTTCCACAAGCATTATTAGTGGGGCCATGTGAATTGTACATATTTAATGTCATGTTTGGTTCTACTAAGAGAGTAGGGTAGGGAATATGTTAAGCAATATCATGGATGCATACCCCCCTTGGAATCCCTACCGGATGTGTATTGAGGTGGAGATTTGAATATTTGCAAACTGCCTACATGGCGAAAGCTTGGAGATACCTCTCTCCCTTAGCTATGGTTATATTTTATAGATTTATTGTGGTTATATGGTAAATTGTATTATTCATAATTGTTTCTTCTCTATGGTTTGATGTTTTAGCCCATTATTTATTACGAAATCTTAATGTTCTTGGTTTTGATAGGTATCAACTGCATAGAATAAAATCAGAACATTTTGTCTAAGTTAGGAATTCAATACAAGGCTTTGTGATACCTTCAAATACAAACCACTTTTGGTGGAGCTTTTGACATATATAAAGTTAAAGTTTGAACTATTCTTGGGGTGAGGAGATAAAATGAGATTTTAAGAACCAGAAGCATAAGCTTCAATTTAATTCATTGATAAAAAATCAAACTCTTAGTTTTGCCTAAAGCTTTTGCTATTGTTATAAAGGATAAGCTGTTGAAGGTGAAATTTATATTGTGCTTCTCTTTGATACTTCAAATCACTAGGATATTATCTTTTACCCAAACACACCTTAGCTTTTCTTTAGAAGTAGCTTGTATGATGGATAGGATTCAATCTTTTTTTTTTCTAATAATTATTCAATGTTTGATTTTTGAGTAATACCTTCGTTAGATTAATTTGTAAACTAATGTTTGGTTAGAGAATTGATATTTGTAAAAGTGTTTGGCTGTTGATGGTGCATATTGCTTTATCCCATAAGGATTCTCTTATTTCCACTTTGATCGACGGAATTACTATCCTGAGGAATTGGACAATCGTGGAGATGTTTGGGTTGGCTTCATTTCTAATGGAATTTTCGCATTCTTATGGGTGTGGGGTTATAGTTGGGGGATATATGTCACTATCCTCACAATATGCCCCATTAAGACATTGTCTAAAGGCGTATTTGGTTTCAAAATATATAATTTGAAGTGGAATTAGGATTGGGGTGATTTTTGATTGTATTCGAATTGCGAGTTTTTGCTGCTTTTTGTTCAAGTTTGACAGACTATTTTGACAGTGACTAGAGATAATGGTTGCAATGCCAGAAGTATTGATTGTCGTAGTGGTAGTAGTGTTGGTGGTTGTGCTAGCAACGATAGAAGTAGTGGTGGCAATTAGGGATGTCAATGGTATGTATACTCGAAATTTTAGCCGAACTCGTACTTGGCAGGTTTGTCCGATGCTAAATAGGCATGGTTTTGGTTATAGGTATAAAAATTAAAAACCTAACATATTTGGTTTAAGATATGGTTTTAATCTATATTCGACTCGAACCTGAATTCAAACCTGAACTTGAACCCAAACTTGAATAAAACCTGAGCCCTAACCAATTTTATATTATATAAATATGTATAAAAATTTGAATTTCTACTTTGAAAATTTAGATTTGAGTGAGATATGTTTTTAAATTTGGTAAAAAAATGTTTGGTTTTGGGTTTTTTTTTTGGGTTTGGTCTTGAGTTTCGATTTTTTGTCCGATTCGGTTTGGATATGGATTTCCAAATTTCTTTGGGTTCGGGTTTGCGTTTGTATTTTGGTTTTGGTAGTTCGGGTTGGGTCTATATTTTTAAAACCCGACTCGAACCTGCCTTGTTGACATCCCCAGTGGCAATGTTGGTGATAGTTGGTTAGAGAGAATAATGATATGTAATGGTGGTACTTCATAGTGGTGTGTAGTGGAGGTAGGGTGGAAAATGGGCCGGGTAGCTCGTGACAATCAGAGGTAAGGCACTGGTCATGTAGCACTTGTGCAACTTGACCTGGCCGTGTATTCTGGGCCGTGCTGGTCCTCCACCTTATGGCTGTGCTGTGTCGGGTCTTCTCTTGATGGTCCTGCCGTGCTGGGCCTCTTCATGGCCTGTTGGCCCGGCCCGGCCCAGCCCGGTCCAGCCCCACTCGAAACAGGTTGATGTTGGGTTCTAAGGGAAGGCCCGCGGCCTGGCCCTTGGGAGTTGGGAATATCCCCAACTCCCAAGTGCTCCCAACTAATGCCTTGGGAGTTAGGAGCTAGGCAACAAGCTTGGCCTGCCAGTCTTAGCAGTCTCCCAAGGGTACCAAACCCTTGGGTGTTGGGTATTAGGACCAAAATGCCCTTCCCAACAGTCATGATTGTTCGGGAGGGCATTTTGGTCCAAAAATATTAATATTCTAAAATTTTATTTTTTTAAATTTTTTATTTTTTTAATTTTATAAAATTTTTTTGAAACTTGTAAATTTTTTACTAAGATATCATTTAAAATAGTATTTTAAATAATTTTTAATATTTTTAATTTTAAATTTCTAAATAAAATTAATAAAAATAATAATAAATAAATGGCTTGAATCCCTAACCAGCACGGGCAGGGCAATCGTTTGGGCTGGGAGGCCGTGCTAGGCTGGGGCTCCAAGAATTTCGGCTTGGGCCATGCTATGATTGGCCTGCCCCTGGCTTGTTTCGACTCGGGTAAATATGGCATATCCTTCATTACACCCCTACGTGGAGGTGGTTGGTAGTGATAGTTGCAGTAAGAGCTGTAGCGGTGTTGGTGGTAGTTGTGGCAGTGTTTGTTGGTGGTAGTAGTAGTTATCAAGTTGATGGTGCTACTAGCAATGGTGGCGCTGGCATTAGTGGTGATGGTGGTGGTGGCATTGGTGGTGATAGTGGTGGCAAGAATAATAAAGAAACATGACTACGGAGATCGAGGCTGTTACAATGGTGGTGGTTCGTGTATGTTGCATTGATAATGGTTAGGGCGACAACGATGATTGTTGTCACGATGTCGGTGTTAAAATATAATGATTAGCATTGATGGCGAGGATGGCATAAGGTGTTTTTTTTTTTGTTCATATTGAGATCATAGTTGATATCTATTGCTTAAGAATGATTTTGAAATGAAAGCCACGAGGAAAATCCCCTCAAACAAATAATAAGAGCAGGAATTCACTTATAGTAATTTCTGTTCTAGGTTTCGAAGCCTATGTAGCCAACAATCTTGGAGTATAGGATCTCTGAGTCGATTTTAAATAGAACCGGGCGGAGAATCACCTTAGACAAGCAATAAGAACATGAATCACTTATACCGATGGTTCCAAGTTTGCCTAACCAAATGCAACCGTCAAGTATAGGATGTTGAATTATAACTAAAATTGTTATATTGAACCTTGTTCCTTTTAGACATGTTAGCTTGTCTGAAAGTTTAAATTGTATATACTATGGGCAATCTAGGTCACTTCAACTGGGTTCGCTAATTCAATGATCCATTGTTTAGAGTAATCTTTTCCCATCTAATCTTGTTGGCAACTTATTCTTATATCAAATAATAAAGATAGATTTGGGAGGGGAGGTGAAAATGATTGGAAAAATTTAGGGAAAAGGAAAGAGGAGGGTGTGGAAAATATAAGTATAACATTTCTTTTGTGTTATGTATCTGGAAGAGAAATAAAAAGAAAGACATGTTATGTAATGGAGATTTAAAATCAATTGGTTACTTGTTTGGTCTATGAGATCCATGGATATTAGTTGGTTAAGTGTAGAGGGAGAATCTAAGCATGGCATGTTTTGATGTTTGATGGCGAAAGGCTTTTTTGTAGAAATGCTCATTTGTTTAGTTTGGGTGCGGAGATATGTGAAATAAGTAGAGAGAGGGTGGTAAAAGTTTATTTTGTTGAAGTTCTCATGTGTTTGGTTGGGGGCCAAGATATGTGAAATCGAGAGAAAGACAAAGGTTATGTTATGGAGATTTAAAATCAACTGATTACTTGCTTGGTTCGTGTGATCCATTGATTTTAATTGTCTAAGTACAGAGAGAGAATCTAAGCATGGCATCATCCGATGGTAGAAGTTTTTCGTAGAAGTGCTCATGTGTTTAGTTTGGGTATAGAGATATGTGAAATAATTACAGAGGAGGGTGGTAGAAGATTAGTAGAAGATTTTCGTAAATGTCTTGTGCAGAGTGAAGGGGAAGAAGAACAAATACAAGTTTATTGTGTAGGAAGAGGTAGGAAAAGATGTAGAGGAAAGAGAAAAATAGCTGATACTTTGAGTAAACTTGATATGGAAAATTGTAATAGAATAAAGATCTATGATTTATCTTATGTAGGTTTAATCATGGTGTGAATTGGTTTACGGAATTTCTGTTTGTCTACATATTGTAGTTGCTATAGTACATAATAGCATACAAAATTTGTTGCATGCGTATTAGGTGTTCACCTCCATTTTATTGTAACAAAATGTTTTTATTGTTGACTAAAGTTTTTGTTAGCCTGTAAGAACTTCGCTTTTAGTGGAAGACTTTGAATTAAATGGGGTACTCGCCAAATCTTTTGCTTTGAACTTTGTCATATAGCTACAAAGGCACATAAATATTTAGCGTCTGACCATTAGTACGGTCATCAGGCTATTATAAAAAATTTTCACTTCAACACATAGGGATGGAGATTTGAATAATAAAAATAGTAGAAGAACATAGAATTCTTATCGAAGAAAATATGTAGTTTCTCGTTTTATCTGATTTTACAGCTGAAGATTCTGTATATATGCATCATGAATTTTGTCAACTCTTATGACTTGAGGTACTTTATGTAAGTAGTTAGTAGAATTGCTGAAGCATTCAAGTTCTGTACAGCAGAAGTAATACGCTGAACTCAAGTCATCTAGAGATGATTTCTTCATAATTAGCATTTTGTTGTAAGTTGGGTTTGACATTTGCATCTAAAAATGATATAAAGAACAAGATTAGGAATATTAATATAGTTCTTATATATATATATATTTTTTCATGTTGTATTGTGCGTGCTTTTGTTCTTTAATGTATGTATATATGTATATAAAGCAAAGATTGGTGCATACCTGGATTCATCAGTAGTGTTTATTTTTTGACATCTGAGAAGTTTGTGCAACTTCTTAATAGTCGTCTTTGATCAAACTACTTTGTCACGTTCTCTTTGGCACATTTATGTACAAATTAGTGCTAAATTTCCTAATTTCTCTATTGCAGACAGCTATTTGCCAAAAATGTGGCGTCACAGGTTATTCAGAACTTCTAATATACTGTGGTATATGCAAGAAATCAGCTGAGCACAGGTATGCCGATACAATTTAGTTTTTATTACCATGCAAGCTCATCTTCATGTAATCTTATACTGTTTTTTTTGTTAGTTTTGCTAATTTTATTTTGTTCACCATATTTCCACTCTGTTATGCCTCAGGTACTGCATGGATAAATTACCAGATTTGAAAGATAAAGAAATACATTGGTCGTGCGAGCAATGCGAGCCATGCGAGCCTAGGCCTTGCAAGAATGTTAAGTATCTTTTTCGACCCGTTAAGAAAAATAGTTCTTCTACTGGTTGTAAAAAGAAAAAGCACAAAAATACGATGCTAAGTCATTTAAAGAAGGATTCAACTATTGAAAAAATAGAGGAGAAGGTACCAAATGACTTTCATGTTTCTTCGCTAAAGGAAAATGGAAAAAAGAGGAGAAAGTTAATACTAAATGAGGAAGATCAGTTTGAGGAAGGAAATGACGCCATTTCATCATTAGGACATGCTCAGTATGTCACAAACGAAGATGAGAACCAAATTGCAAAGAGCGAAACTTGTATTCAAGTGCAAATACAAAATGATGAAGCTGAGTGTACTCCCAGTGAGAAGTCAAAGGGGAGGAGGAGAAGGTTGATATTAGAAGAGGACGAGGATATATCCGATGAAGAGTATCTAGTTAACCTTCTTGGTGCCAACAAGCCTTTATTGTCATTAAAATATGCTAAGGAACTTACTAATCCTCCTGATGAAGTTATGGATAGGCTTGATGTTGAAAGTTCCAAGGCACCTACTCTTGCCGAACTAACTGTTCACGTGGAAAACCAAGATGCTCGATTGAATAGGCTTGAGACTGAATGTTCGGAGGAACTTACTCTCCCTGACCCGATTGTTCGAGAGGAAAACCAAGATGCTCAATTGAATAGGCCTGAGATTGAATGTTCCAAGGCACCTAATCTCGCTGAACCAATTGGTCATGTGGAAAACCAAAAAGCTCAATTGAATAAGCCCGATATTGAATGTCCAAAAGCACTGACTCTCTGTCAACCAATTGTTCACGTGGAAACTCAAGATGTTCAATTGAATGTGCCGTGTAGGTCGGAAACAACGAATCAGCCCCTTTACTTTCCCGCAAAACCAGATCGCTCTCGAATTTGGAGGTGAATAACTAAGTCTTGTCGACAACTCTAATATGTTATTTTTTTTAATATTGTTTCAACTCATTTTTTGTTGTATTCGGAGGTCAATTACACATGAACTTTTTTCACAGTTTGGACGATAGGACTGAATTATACTGTCCAAGGAATTGCCCACACTACAAAACTGTGAATAATGTGTAATATTTCATTGCATTCAACATTTAAAATTTCAAAAGTTAATATAGAAATGATGCAGTTACGTATATGCATCTGTGATATGATTTATTTACACATTTATCCCTGCAAAATCTGAAATTCAATATATGTCCTTCCATATTGAAGTGAAGTTTCTTGCACAACTATGGATAGCTCTTCAATTTAAACCAAGGTTATTTAATTACAGAAATTGCATTTTTGGTTGGTACTTATGAAAATTCAGATTATACAGTTATAATTGTGTAAATAAATGATTTTGCTCGGACTTACTTTTAGAGGCCGGACTTACTTTTAGAGGCCATATATAAAATTATTGTCTAATAATTAGGCATTCATCCTTTCTTTACAAATTTAATATAATCTTTCTTTTTTCTTTACCACCCATCTCATGTATGCCTTTTTGATTGCCATTCTCGTCCTTTATAATAGTGGATGCTTTCAGATTGGCGACAAAGAGTATGGCCTGCTCTCTGCGCACTTGTCTACAAAAGCATGTGAGAGAGTGTCTAATATTTCCAAAACTTTGCCGCCAATTCTCCGTACGATAAAGATTTCAAGGTTGGATTCATGGCCAAAGAGTTTCCAGACTTCACCTCCAAGTGACGACAATATTGCTCTCTTTTTCTTCCCAGACAATACAAGGTATATATGTATATATCTTCTTCCGAGTCATTTTTGCGCTGCATCTTAAATCAAAACATATAGAACCTAGCAGATTTGTCTACTTACATACCCTTGTAAAAATTTGAATTTTCATGCACATCTCGGAAGTAAAGTTCTTTACAGAATTGCCCTTGTCTTAAGATTGGGGAATCATCAAATATGGGTATATTTATTTTGAAATAGAAAAACTTTTTTAAAGAAAGGCCTCTAAAGAAAAAAATTCAAGCATGTGTATTGTATAGTTTTTTGAAGGACGTAAAAAAAAAAAGAAGAGATTTTGGAAGGGTGTCTAGGTCAGTAGATAAATTTGAACAGGAATATATGCAAATACCTTAGACCTCATTTTGAAAATCTTTTTTTGTTTTCTAGGGCAAATCCGGAGTTGGATCATCTTCTCGCTGATGTCATTGATCATGACCTTGTTCTGAAGGCTGTGTTTGATGAGGCTGAGTTGCTTGTGTTCTCTTCTCTTGTACTGCCAATAAATTACCACAGTAAGTTAAAATTTAGCGTGTACTAAGCTTTCTTTGTTTTAGTGCAAATTAAAATCCACCTCATTTTTTTTATAACCTGTTTCTTATTTATATGATTAGTCTTTTCTGAATAATTGTACTTTTAAGTTCCGAAAGCTATAGGCCATTTTAGAATTAAACCCTTCCGTTTCTATTATTTTCATTTTATTAACATCTACCCAACTTTTGTTTGATTTAACTTTTTCACCTGGCTGAATTAGGAATTCTGGCTTTCCCCGCTTTTTAGATTACATAGCTATGAATTCCATTTGCAGTGCACGACCACAAGTGACAAAAATTCAATGGAATGCCTAATTTAGCTAAAGGATTAACATAAATCAACTCGAAAAAGTTGATTGGGGAGCGATAGAGAGGGAAAACTTCAAAAATCCCTCATGCATTATTAGCATTTTATCACTTTGTGGTTCAACATGTCGCACTTTGTTTGCTGTGGTTGTGGTTGTTGTTTTGGTCTTTGAAAGGGTCAGCCATTAAAGTTGCTGTTAAATCCAAGCATATTATAATCACCTGCCTCATTGAAAACCTTGTGTATAAGGTTAACTTATATCATTTTGCCTTGTTATTTTCCCCTAGTTTGCAGTTTACAGCACAACTTGGCACTTGTTTAACGGCAATGATACTAAAGTGCCATTGTGCTACACCACGGCGTGGCTTTTAAGGAGTTTTCCCTAAAAAGAGTTTAGGGGCTTCCCTCAACATAATCTCTTCTTTGGGGTCGGAGGGGGGGCGGTCTATAACTCTATATGCATTTTTTTTCCTTTTTGGTACTTGGGGCCTTATAGCTGGTGTAGATGGCATCCTCATGATATTTGCCTTGTGATGTAGAATTTGGTTCCTTTTTGGTACTTGGGGCCTTATAGCTGGTGTAGATGGCATCCTCATGATATTTGCCTTGTGATGTAGAATTTGGTGGAGGGTACTATCTTTGGGGGGTTTTCAAGCGAAGAGAAGTTTGCTCCGATCAAATTACGCGAAGGGAAGACGTACAAGAAATTTCAAAGCAAAGTGAGAAACAATCTATCGAAGATCACACCAACCAATTCTCTGATCTCCAAAATTCAACCCTTTCAAGGAAGCAAGTGGTGGCAAGCTCAAAAAGCAAAGAAAGAGGAGGGAAGCTCAAATTGCGCGAAGTTTGCTGCTCCGTCGGTCGCAAAATTAGCGAAAGAGAGGAAGGGGAAATTGGCAATAATGATATAGAAGATGATCAAGTAGTTAATTATGAGTTTGTGAGGGATGATGATGGGCAAGATGATAGTGGTGAGTGCTTGAACTTGTTCCCATTGCGGATGGAGGACATGAAATTTAGATGTCGAGCGGGGGTGGGTGATGAAGTCGACCTCGATCTAGGGCTTCGTCCGCCCTCTAGTGCCGATGCTCGGTCAGGAAGTGCCGTAATTTTCTAGACTAGTAATCTAAATGTACTTTCCTAGGCATTCTCAAATGTAGTTGATGAGTTAAATTTTACATAGATGTTAGTTAGTATGAAAAGCTAAATCACGCACAAACAATAATTTTTGTTATGCTGGCTCATCAGCTGCATATTGAATGCCTTTCAAAGTACATATAGCATTACTCGTTCTAGATTTTTGTAGTTAGAATTTTCTCTTTCTTTGTTGTATGTGGTTCCTTTGTTTACATGACAGGTAGTTTCTAATAATTAATATTCCTGCTTGTGGGTGGGAGGATTTCTTTCTTAATTTTTTTTGTTGGTAATTGTGGGCAGCACTTGCAAAGAGCTTTTGAGCATATGATTTATTAGGTAAATTCTACAAAATGCTTTTTGAGAAGCTCCTTTTGTGGTTTGGCATGTTTGAACTTTAACTATCATGTGGTTTAAAGGGGAGCTCACTGTTTGCATGTAGTATTTGTACTAATTTTTTGCAAGGACTTCCTTAGGATGGCAAGGTGCTTATTTTTAAGTGAAATTTTCGAATATCCCTTGTGTGGTTTAGCACCTTCTGTTTTTGTTTGGAGTGATGAATACGAAAGGAGTTCTAATGACCTAAAGAGTCGGCTAATGTCAGCTCCTATTTTTGCTCTACTAGTGATGGGGAAAGGATTTGTGATCTTTATGATGCATTTCGTAGTGGATTGGAGTGTGCTTCGATGCAAATTGATAGGATAATTGCTTACGAGTCACAACAATTGAAGAAACATGAAAAAAAAAAATCCTACATATGATTTTGTTATTAAATTATGGCGCCACGATCTATATGGTAAGTATTGTGAAATTTACACTAATTACAAAAATCTCAAAAAAATTTATTTACCTAGAAGGTGTTGAATCTGAGGCAATGCTGATGATTAGAGCTATTGAAGGATTATAATGTGACTATTTTATGTCAATCAGGATGGCTAATATGGCGGTAGATGCATTAAGCTGGAAAGTAGTGGAGAATTTGATAATGATGATAACTACACAAGTACCACCATTTGAGGAGATGCGATGTTTTGGATTGGAGTTTTAGTGAGGTTTATGTCGATGGTATTGCAGCCCACTCTATTGAAAAAGACTTAAGAGAAATTAGAGTGCAGACCCTAGTTTACAGAAGATGCAAATTGAAATGAAGAGTGGACATGTAGAAATGTTTAGAGTGATGCATCAGGCATGCTCAAGTTTTGGGATCGATTATATAATACCTTTGGATCAAAGCTATATTGGGATTGTTAGATAAATCAAACGTCCAACAAGCCTTTGATACAATCCAACATTGTCAATCAACTCGCCCTTTTTAAGGTCAGGATGAATATCAACAGGAGTCCCTAAGGGTTTAGAAGCAAGTTTACCTGTTTCTTTTAGTAAGTCCAAAGTGTACTTCCTTTGAGAGAGAAAAATTCCTTTCTTTGATCTTGCGACTTCGATGCCAAGGAAGTATCTCAATTCGCCAAGGTCCTTGATATCAAACATAATTTTTAACCATTTCTTAACATCCTCTATTACCTTTTGATTATCACCTGTGAGAATGATATCATCCACGTAAACAAGTATAATGGTCGTGCTCGTCCCTTCCTTCTTAACAAACATTGAATAATCAGCAGAATTTCTTACAAAGCCAATACTTGTTATAGTTGAACTTAATTTTTCAAACCATGCTCTTGGAGATTGCTTTAATCCGTAAATTGATTTTCTTAATCGGCAAACTAAGTCTCGCTCCCCCTCTCTTGGATGTCCAGGAGGTATTGACATGTAGACTTCTTCTTGTAGTTCTCCATACAAAAAAGCATTTTTTACGTCGAGTTGGTAAAGAGGCCAATCTAAATTAATGGCAACTGAAAGAAGCACTCTAACCGAACTCATTTTTGCTACAGGTGCAAAAGTTTCCTTATAGTCAACACCATATATCTGAGTGAATCCCTTGGCTACAAGACGTGCCTTGTAGCGTTCAATACGCCCATCCGGATGATACTTAATTTTATAAACCCATCGGCAACCAACAGGTTTTTTACCCTTAGGGAGCAAGGCTAAGTCCCATGTATGATTTTTTTCAAGAGCATTCAGCTCCTCTTTCATTGCTTTTCTCCACTCAGGTTGAGTAATTGCCTCTGCATAACTAGTAGGTTCATTATTTCCATCAATGGATGCAACAAAGGATTTGAATTTGTTAGAATAAGTATGATAGGAAATATAATTTTCAATAGGATAGGTAACTTTAGGTGCATTTCGTTTTCCCTTACGTAGAGCAATAGGCAAAGAATCATGTTCCAGAACTAAAGGACTTTGACTACCTGAATTGGAATTGCCATCAGAGCCCAACTCCAAGGATGCCGGCTGGTGAGGAGGTGATTTTGGTGAGCTCTGACTTGCTTGATCAGTATTTATGCTTTGATTGTCAATGTGAGGTAGAGATAATCTAGAAGAATCATGATCTTCGAAATTGGGAGCAGCAGAATGATTGTTAGATGTTTCTAAACTAGAGTATAAAGGAAAATATTCGGAATAATTTAACGACTCCCCCTGAGATGTAGCAGAATTAAAGGAACTATCTTGCTTGTCAACATAATAAGGGGTGGACTCGGAAAATTGTACGTCACGAGAAATATGAGTTTTCTTTCTTTTGGGATCATAACATTTAAAACCTTTTTGAGTTGCAGAATAACCAAGAAAAATGCATTTGATGGATTTATGATCAAGTTTATCTCTATGATGTTCAGAGACATGAACAAAGCATGAGCACCCAAAAACACGAAGATGAGCAACTGATGGTTTTTTATTAGTTAAGCATTCAATTGGAGAAATATCTTTAAGCACAACAGTTGGCAATCTATTTATAATGTAACAGGCTGTCAAAACAGCATCAGACCAAAAAATCTTTGGAACATTCATTTGAAAGAGTAAAGATCTTGCTACTTCCAAAATGTGTCGATTTTTGCGTTCAGCGATGCCATTTTGTTGTGAACTACCAGGGCATGTCGTTTGATGCAAAATACCATTTTCACGTAAGTAACTACTAAAAGTTTTGTTCATATATTCAGTTCCATTATCAGATCTAAAAATCTTAATTTTTGCATCAAACTGAGTTATAACCATTTTATGAAAAGTTTTGAAAGCATCAAAAACTTCACCTTTCGATTTCAATAGGTACACCCAAAGCATACGTGAATAATCATCAATAAAGCTAATGAAATACTTATGACCAGAATATGAGTCAACAGGTGCATAACCCCAAACATCCGAGTGAATTAAATGAAAAGGGGACTCACATTTACTTTCACTTCTATGATAAGGTAAACGATGTTGCTTAGAAAGAAACAAGTTTCACAATTATTAAATGAAGATTTTAGGCTAGGAAAAATAACACGAAGAATGCGATCAGATGGGTGACCTAATCGAGAGTGCCATGTATCTTCATGATTATCTTCATTATGACTAATTAGAGCATAAGCACTTTGATCCAGTAAGTAAAGTCCATCCTTTTCACGCCCCTCACCACTCGTCTTCCTTGTTGTCAAGTTCTGAAATGTTGCGAATCCGGTACTCGCCCGGTACCGGATCTCGTGAATCCGCAACCCGCTCCCAGACCGACTGCTGTGGATCCGGTATCGATTGTTGGGATTTCGCAACGGAAATGTCAAATCGGATTTTTACCATAAACCCGTCTCCTCAGCAAAAGCTGATACAATCATAAAAGAGAAAAAAAATATGCAGGTAAAATAAGATTCATTAAATAAGAGAAGATTACACCTGACTCCTCTTCTGCACAGAGTAGCTACAACCCGAGCCCTCTTTCTTGAATATCTTCTACCTTTCTCTCGTCTTCTATAAACCCACAAAGAAGACCTCTACGCGTGCACCCGTGCACAAGGTGCACTAAAATAACTCTCTCTTTGTTTTTCTCTCTTTGGTACGACACCCCAATGGTTCCAGCCGTACTACTCCCAAAAAAGAGAGCCACAATGTCTATTTATAATGCTCAACTTAAAACGTACCCCAATCCTAATATATTTAGGATTCATACTTTAATTAATATCTAAATCTATCTTAATCAATCTCTAATAGATTTAAATATTAATCCTAATCTAGTTAGGTTTATCCTCTAATTAATATTTAAATCTTAATTTATCTCAAACAGATTTAAATATTAATTCTTATCCAAATAAGATTTAACTACAAATCTAACCAAATCCTAACATGAAAAACACAGTGATGAGGGTAAAAAGTTACCGAACAGTTGTGAGATTTTGTCAACTTGCTAACAGATAGCAAGTTAGAAGGAAATGATGGAACAAATAAAACAAATGATAAGTTGATAGTTCAACACATCCAATTCCATGAATTGGAGCATGTGAACTATCGGCTAAGGTTACAAAATTCTTACCGACAGCTGGTTGCATAGAAGAAAGATTTTTAGAGGTTCCTGTCGTATGGTCTGTTGCAACGGTGTCAACAATCCATGTTGCTGGAGATGACTCTACTAGATGTGCTGAGGCAACCTTACCTATTTCTGAGTGAAGTGAAACATGTGCAGAGGATGACCTTTGCTTTGTGTATGCATCAAGAAGTTCAGCTAATTTCTCCAATGATGTCGGAACATTTGATTCCTTTGAAGCATTAGCAACGTTGGCCTCCGGTAGCTCCGTAGGACGACCATATAATTCCCAACACCTTTCTTTCACATGACCCAATTTGTTACAATGAGAACATCGAGGGCGATCACCAAATCCACATCCTCTGCCACGGCCGCGTCCACGATCTTCACGACCTCTATTAGTAGCGGTGTTGGAAAAAAAAGGCTGAGTGCTCCATATTAGATTGCTCAGTCGGCTTCATAACAGCTCATCTCCTTTCTTCTCTTTGGAGAAGTGCGCACACATCATTGAGAGAAGGTAGTTCAGATTGCATAAGGATCTGACTTCGAATTGCTTCATAATCAGAGTCAAGTCCCGCGAGCATTTCAAAAATTTGATCTTGTTCAATCCTTTTTCGAATAACTTGGGGATCAGTGGAAATGGGAACATAATAACTTAGTTCTTGCCACATACCACGAAGGGTCCCAAGATATTCGTTAAATGTCTTATCTCCTTTGCGAAAATGCGCAATTTCCTGTTTTAACTGATAAGCACGGGCAATGTTATTTTTTTCAGAGTATATTTCACTTAATGTCTTCCAAACTTCATGAGCAGTTTTAAGAAAAAGAAGACCATCTCTGACATGAGATTCCATGGAATTAAATAACCATGACATAACCAAATCATTATTTGATTTCCATTCATCATATTTTGTTTCATCAATGGGAGGTTCTTGAATTTTACCATTCACGTAGCCAAGTTTGAATTTTCCACTCAAAAAAAGTGTAGCTGATTGAGACCATGGCAAGAAATTGTTTCCATTTAATTTGAAGGGTGTGATTTGCAAGCATGGATTTTCAGGCGTACCTTGAACTTCTCGCATGGTTACAGCACTACCTCTGCTAGGTGGATTTCCAGGCGTACCTTGAACTTCTCCCATGGTTACAGCACTACCTCCGCTAGGTGGAGTCGATGCCATTTGCTACGGCCTTCGAGAACTCAACAATCAATACGTGCAGAATCTGCACTGAATATGCTATTGCTTACCAAGGCAAAATACAATAGCAAAATGCGAAGGATAAACCTTTCTCTGATACCATGTGAACTTTATTCAAAGAGTAGAAATTTGAGAAG
>NC_033640.1:2368176-2373201 GCF_001540865.1 Ananas comosus
GTTTTATGGTTTACTTTTCAGAGCCTTCGGCACCGGCGGAGGCACGGGATCGCGGCAAGGGGATCGCTTAGCTAGCTAGCGAGGAGCGGTACTTTGCCTAGGTGGTTTACACTTTCTTTTTGTAGTAGAGAGAGTGAGAGGTTTTTGTATCCATGTATAGAGACCACCTATGTATCTACCTTTTAGCACTTGTATTTGGGATTTCCTATTGTATTTACTTTATATCTTATTTAGTGGATTTACAGTTTTATCCTTATCCTTTGTTGTAGCATTTAGATATTTATTATGCTCTGATACTCCTAGATGCCTTTTATTATTGCTTTTATTATTGCTGTTTTTAGACGCCTTATATGTTTTAGACGTATGGCGGGTCTGGGCACGTGCCGGGCGGGCTTCCGCTGGGTCCCGGGGCGTGACAGCATGGATTTTCAGGCGTACCTTGAACTTCTCGCATGGTTACAGCACTACCTCCGCTAGGCGGATTTCTAGGCGTACCTTGAGCTTCTCCCATGGTTACAGCACTACCTCCGCTAGGTGGAGTCGATGCCATTTGCTAAGGCCTTCGAGAACTCAACAATCAATTCGTGCAGAATCTGCACCGAATGAGCTGTTAAAGAACGGTGTTTAAACATTTTTATATTTAACACTCCCCTCACGTCTGGGCTCGAGACATTTTAGTCGGCCCATAACGTAGGCTTGAATTAAATGGGAGTAAATTAATATGCTAGGAGCCTGGCGTGACTCGAACTCAGGACCTCCTTCTCTGATACCATGTGAACTTTATTCAAAGAGTAGAAATTTGAGAAGAGATATTGTAAAGTTCAGATCAATTGTTCTGAACAATATTATTCATCTTGATTTATAATATACAATTAACAAAAGAATAGAAATACAATATATGGAAATTCTATACATAGAAAGTAATTCAAAAAATAACCATATTCTTTGACATTCTTTAATCTTCCTTGGTGATATGCCAATCAAATATTTTTCTTCCTTCTACGGCGATCAAATAATCAGGATCTTCTTTCTATGGTGACCAATCAATTAGTAATTCTAACAAAACTTCATAAATTTTGAGTTTTAGATTAAATTTAATATTTTTAAAATTATTCACACTTTTGAATTTAAAAATTTGAGTTTTAAGTTTGAATTTTAAATTTGATGAAGTTTTAGTTGATTACATAGTAACCGTCTGAGTGCTCTAGTCACCCACCACAGCCACCAGATTGCATACCAAACCCTCGCACAAAAGCAAAACCAGGCAGAGCAGACTTGCCACGTGAGCAGAATTTTTCATGTATGTGCATAATGCCGGAATACAAGGCATCTGCTAATAATATAAAAGAAAACCTAAACTCAAAAATTTTAATTTTGAAAAAGACTATTTCTTGTTCACAAAACAAGTTTAGGTTTCCAAATACAATAAAAAAACAAACTACAAGTCTAATTATGATTTTTCAATATTAAATCTTGACATGACCCAATCAGTTAGTGGTCTTGTGGACCAGTGCCAGGTTTTTTTTGAGAGATAGGTGGCACGCTACCCGCTTCGTTTATTTCATTTAGAAATAAATTTAGCTAGAAATGTGAATCAAGTAGGATTCGAACTTGGGTCTCGGGTAACAACCACTAAGCCCTTTGCCACTTGCTCTAGGGACGGTCGGTGTGCCAAGTTTAGTAACAAAGGAATCCTAAGCCAAAAAGTGTACGAGCACTAAGTATTGTTTAGTACGCATCCTCGTCTGGAACATACGGAACATACTCCACACTGATGTACCTGAAAAATAACCCCAAAGAAGTGAAAACTAAAAACTTTTTCAGTGGTGCAACAAGCTAACGAGGGCCAGCAGCATCGATCGGTCAATCGAATAATAATAACAATAGGGTAACTTGAAAACTACAATGAGTGTGTATAAGTGATAGGAATTGTACAACTAGCATTATGATAGTTATGACCAAAGGGAAGTTATAAATAGTCATGCATCAACTAGGGTCTTGTGGACTAGTGCCATAAGCCCACTTGGGGTAAATCTATAAACTCTATATTAAAATCCCCGTGTTGTTAGCTGACATGGCATCTTTTCCTTAATTTGGGATATTTTTTATTTTTTATTTATATGTAAATTTTCAAAACTAAATAATTTAACGCTTCGTCCCCGGATTACTCGTTTCCTCGGGCACGCCTACAAATCCGCCGTATACAAAAGAATTTTTCTTATACACGAAGCGATAGCTGTATCTGTACCTGTAATCATACAATGCTACAACCAGTGGTATAGAGCTGCTAAAAAGAAACATATATAAATAACATCGGTTAAACATACATATATAGTATCCTGATATAAAAATCAATCACTTCAGCGAGTAACTAACATCAGTATGTATAAGAACCAAAAACTACAACTATCTGTAGCTGGTATATATCTCTAGAACAGCAGCAACCGGGAAGGGATCTAGTTCGCGACTCTCTTTCCACGATCAGTATCTGCGACAGCAGCAGCCGAAGAAGAACGCTTTGTAAAAAGGATCCATAACTGGGTGTGAGAACTATTGCAAAAAGAAGTAGTACTCAGTGTATACTACCACGCTAGGTCGTCAGTGGAGAGCAAGTCCAACCAGGACAAACGGACATTAACGCAAAAGCACTAAGCCCAACTCCGAAGTGGCACTCGTGGGCGCTACCTAACCGAGTATGCAAGCGTATCTCTGCCGAGCTCAATCAGGCTCTCACAGGCTGTAATCAAAGCGAACAGGGTCTAACTGGTCTAACAACCATAATCTACATGCCCTCGGCATAATCTGATGCAAAAACAGTAAACCGGCTCCATCGTCAACCACAACGACACTCAACAGTTCGGAACAGTCTAAACAATACTGTAAAAATAAGCTCGGCATCCCAGCACGAGCGTAAAATTATTCTACATTATTCTGGGTATCCACCGCCCACAAACTGCGGCGATACAAACAAACTACGGCTGCTGGAGCTAAATCTGGTAATTTCAGAAAATGACGGTGTAGAATCGATAGTTTTCTCCTAAGTCAATTCCAAGTCCAACATGTATAATTTAGCTAATATTTTAAGTTCCAATTCAGATTTAAAAACCATGCAAATCAAAGAATCGAGCTACTAACTATACTAAACGAAGCTAAACACATGCTGTCAACATAGGCTTAGGAGGTAATTCCAAAAATTCCTGTAAGTATATTATTAACCCACCTCAAAAGCAACTCCAACAACGGCGAGAAGTCGAAAGAAGCGGAACCACGTGCTCGCCCGGCCTCCCAACGATGCGACTATGACGCTCGCGTGCTCAAACGGCTCCTCGGTGTAAAGTCGACGTCGATCTGGGCTCCAACCGCAACCTCGACCTCCACCTTGCTACGGTTCTAACCTAGAGAGAGAGAGAGAAGAGCATACAAAACCTCCCTCTTAGCCTCTCTACACGTATATAAAGAGAGGAGGTAAGGGTGAAAACAATGAGGTAGTCAAAAGACTAAACAGTCGTTTTTGCGTCTATTTCGCGCCAACGCTACTCGGACTTATTCCGATACTCTCCAGATGTGTCGACAAGCCTCAGATGCCGAAATTCCACAGCTGCAGAACACAAGGGATACTACATCGTCTCCCCCCTCTACCGAACGACAGCGGACGCTTCCTCTTCCCCCTCTACTGAACGGCAGTGGGCATCTCTTTCTCTCCCTCACATCGCACCTAAGCAGCACCTGCATCCCCCGCCTTCGCTTTGCCGACGACTCCTTCGCCTTTCACTCCCCCCACGAGAAGGTCTTCTTCGAGATCGCCTGCAACATCTTGAGCCCCTCATTCGACCGCTCCAACCCCCTCCCCCACGATCCCAATCCTGCCCCCGATCCGATCAATTCTAATCGCGACAATTCCGATGGCGATTGCAAGTTGCTGCATTCGCGCTCGCGACGGTAGCTACAGCGACGGCGGCGGCGGCGGTTTAAGAGAGCTATTGCCACAGCTTCCACTACTGCAGATTCAATCGCGGTAGCTATGCCCGTGCGTGTGCCGATCAAGTTGTTAGGGCCTGGCTACCGTCACAGCTTCCGCTACTGCAGATTCAATCGCGGTAGCCGTGCCCGTGCGCGTGCCGATCGGATTGTTAGGGCCTGGCAGATGCGAGCACATGGATGGTGCAGTTCATGAAGGGCTTCTTCTTCTTATGCACTCTAATCCTTTTTTTTTGTTTTATTTTATTTTTTTAATCCGAGTTTGAGTTTAGGATTTGAATATATAAGAAGCAGGTAAGCAGCAGTAGCAATATAGTATCCTTCTTCTTATACTTTCCTCTTCTTTTTTTTTCTAAACAGAAGAATTAGTATCAAAAAAAAAAAAAATGAAGAAGCATATGGGAATAAAAGCTTTTCTTTCAAATTTAAGGTCAATCGCTAAAATTTCATACTTAAACTATAAGAATAATTCGTCGAAAAAGATGAAGAGGCATTATAGAAGATTGCTTCTTTTTCTTATTTACTCTTTTTTTCTTCATAGAATTTGATTTTAAAAATTGAATACATAAATAGTTATGGATTTTACTAATTGTATCCTAAAGTTTAAAGGGAATATAGGGCATCTACAAGCTCCTCTTCCTCCACACCAAGCCAATCTTCGTCTTCGACAGTGCCACCCGGCCCCTCACGCACCACACCATTCTTTGCATTCCAATAGGTGAGGCCACCATAAGGAATCATGCCCCATTTCTCCTATAAGTTTTATTTTTTAAAGTATATTTTCTAAATCTTTTTTTGTTAAAATTTATACCTAAATAATGTTAATTTTATTGCATATTTTTTTATGTTTAATTCAAGTGTCTCCTTATTAAGAGTCATGTCATGTTGTTTTATAAAAAAATCTCTAATCAATCTAATACAAAGGCTTTTGAGGAGTTTATAGAAATCAAAAGTAACTAAAGATTAAATAGTAAAATCAAACTTTCTAAAATTCATATTTTTTTTTTCTTTTTGCTTGCTTCAAGCATTGTTAGTGTCTTTGTATTA
>NC_033640.1:2373207-2418196 GCF_001540865.1 Ananas comosus
ATTTTTTTTTATCTCTACTTCATCTAGACTTTTATTCTTTTATGTTGATAAATACAAAGAAGTGGATGATTTTGCTAAGAGATTGAGTTCATATTGGCCTGAAAGAGGGCAAAAATTTTTAATTTCTAGGTGAAGACGCAAGGACCGGAAGAAATTTGATAAATGGAAATGGATCCATTTAGAAATACACATGGAGGTCAAAACTGATTGTATTATATTGCTTATTTTTTTTAGGCTAAATTACAGAAAATCCCCTTGTAATAACCCGCTTTTTCACTTTCCCTCCTTGACATTTAAAAACCTACACTTTGCCCCCCTATAAAATAAAAAATATGCACTTCACCCCCTACCGTTAGGGTTTCGTTAAAAAATATATTTTTATGCCAAAAATACCCCTCCGCAATCTCCTTGTTGCTTTGTCTCCCTCTGGCTCGCCACCTCGCCGTCGCCTCGCCGTCTCGCCGTCCTCCACTGCCTCGCCCTCACCCACATCCCCTTCGCCGTCCTCCGCCGCCTCGCCTTCGCCTTCTTTGCCCTTCTCCTACTGTTGCCCACCTCGGTTTCTCCTACTGTTGCCGAAATCGAGGGTTGCGAGGGTGCAGGAGGAGAAGGGGAGCAGGTGGAGAAGGAAATGGAGAGAAATCGCGGCCGATTGAGGTGAGAATCGCGGCCGAACGAAGGGGCGGCTGAGGAATATGGGGAAGAAGACGACAATGGCGAGGGGCAAAATGGTCATTTTACATACCGTAACCCCCTGTGAACATTTTTTATTTTACAGGGGGGCAAAGTGTAGGTTTTTAAATGTCAGGGGGGAAAGTGAAAAAGCGGATTATTATAGAGGGGTTTTCTGTAATTTCGCATTTTTTTTTATTGTATGCTTTAATTTGTGTAACTAATCTATCTATTTATACAACTCCGTCCTCTTCACCAATCGCCATTATGATGCCTCCAATCCTATCGGTGAGCTCCCATCGGTAGGAAAATTCTACTGATTGCAGGGAATGAGGGGAAGGGGTGCTGCCATGACCCCATGGCCGACGGTCACGCTACCGCCGTGCGTTGCTTGCTAGAGCCCTCGCCATCATATCTGAAGCTCATTCCTTCTCCTATTGGGTTTCCCACATGAGATCGACAATGTAAGTCACGCACCTCTCTCTTGCTTTCCCTTTTTTTTTTAATCATGATAAATAATCCAATTTGCAATTTTTATCCTCAATTACCAGTTTTCCTTGCCAATTCAAGTATTTTCTTTTTTTTTTTAAGCATTGTTTGCTTTTAAATTAATGTACGATTATTTGAGTTGGTAAATCCAGACATCTCTACTCAATTTTCCCTCTTTTGTCACCTGTAGTGACAACTACAACGGCAATGACGAGGGTACAACTAGGCAAAATTTTTCTAATTTGTAAGATAAATTTTTCTAATTTGTAATGTCTTAGAAGGCTTATTATTTGCTTTTTGGTTGTTTTTAACCTGTTGTATCTCATGCCTACTAGATGGACCAATTTGAGCCTTATTGGTTTTTCGTGAACCAAATTTAAAATTAGAGTGAAAATTCAAATAGGCATGAGACCAATTAGATTGATAATAATGAAGTGCCTGAAAGGTCTTGAAAGGATTGGTTATTTTAGAAACGTATTGCCTCCTCACTCTTCCAAACTGTCTCAACAGCTTTCTGATGCTCAAATTTCTTTATTTTTCATTCTTTGATAGTTTAATTGTTAAGTTCGGTGTCTTCAAAATTATTTGATGTAATGCCTCAAAGAGTTTAGTGAGGCCAAAAAAAAATAAACCATGTGGTTGCGATTCTTGGTAATATGAATGTCTTCTATTTTTTTTCTTCTATACATAATTTTCACTACTTTTTATTTGTATTCATCTTAGATTTTCTATCGACAAGAGGAGATGCAAGATAAGTGCAAAATCTTTATAATCCCATAATTTTCTTTGTAACTTGTACGTCATTTCATTCTCTTTATAACCCAATTTATGAACTATATTCTAGGAACTTAAAAGTATTGGTGCCATCAAGTAGTCTTGTTGCATCTTCTCTAGGAATTGAGATGGCGATGTGGTGGTACCACCTGTATATTTTGTGTCACACCTCGAGGCCGTTCCAATTTGGTCGGTTCGGGCACGTCGAACAGATGCCGAAAGGATAACACCTCCCTTGTCCGCCTAAAGCTCAACACATGTACAATTCAAGTAGAGAGAATGCACAAGAGGAAACATACACATATGGCTTGCACGAGAGCACGCAGTAGCCAAAAGTGAAAAATTCTAAACTAAACATTCATACAAGTATGATGATTAACTTTTAACCACATACATGCATTCACATCATATCTTACATTTACATTTACATTCTTTTCATCATTTCTTTTTACATTACAAGTTCTCCAAAATGGGCTTTTACATTTAACCCTTATCTATACATTTGTATCATTTATATATCTGTAATCATCAAGTACAAAAGATGATATAAGGGAACGCAACTATACAAAAATGAACCAACACGGGTAGTCACTGTCTGTGGCGCGATACCTTTACCGCGATCGTCGGCCGGCTCACTCGGTCCCGGCTCTGTAGAAATAGTGGGGTGAGAACTACAACAAAGTTCCCAGTGGGTTCCGCCGCCGACCTCACCGACTTTCCTACTAGGTCTAAATCAGGTATAATAGAAGAATAGAGAGATAGTAACCAACTAAACAAATACAGCTAATATGCTTGAACAAGATATAATCAATAATATGCTCAAATGAAATGCTCATGATGAATGCAAGATCCGCTTTTCAATTCTCAATCCTCTTGGCTAATTCGTAGGTTTCGCCTAAAGCAACTCACCAACTCATAATCCTAATTGTCGGGGAGACTACTATGATCCGACGGGACCGTCCTTTGGGGAGACTACTACAACCCAGTGATGACTACTCCGGAGCTCATCGCTCGAGGGGGAGCTACCACCCTCCGAGCCAAAAAGTATAGATGAGTATGATCAATCCTTAACTGTAAGGATGCAATACTCACATGACCTTTAACTATAAGGTTGTTATGTCATAATGTCAACTATGTCATTTATTAGTATTCTTTAACTTTTCTTGAGTCACAACACTCTAAGTGTTCTATATTCACGTTGTCATGCATTCATTGATCTCATTAATGCCACCCTTGTGTTTACATCTAGCATTCAATGTTCTCATTAATGCCACTTACTATTAATGTCATAATGTCATTTGTTTTCAATGTCACTAGATTCTTTATCTTTTCTAGGTTCTTATCATCATTCATGTATACATAGGGTTTTTACAAGTTCTCACTAATTTACAATCATCTCACATGCATTTGTATTCACAACATGCAACAACACGTGTCCATATGCTCTAATTTCACCCTACAATGCATAATGATTATATATAACCTATACTCAAGAAATGACATAGACATAAAAGAAAATTCGAGGATTTCGGAAAGCACCACCTACCTCGTATGGTTACTAAGGTGCTACGATTCGAATCTCGTGATTTTTAGCAGCCTATTTCTTCACCTGCGGCAAAACGAAGCTCAATTAGGCTTTTTCTCCAATAACTCTGCGTAGACTCGTTGGATTTTCGAACCGAGTCTTCGAACGCGTCGGAAATACGCCCAATTTGGTTTCTACAGGGTCAATTTACCTTGCAACCAACCTAGGGCAAAAGCCCCAATTTTGGAGCCATAACCTTGCACTATAGCAACATGCACTATATTCCCACATAAATCAAGTAATAGCAAGCTTGAAATCATCTAAGAACTCCTCTAAAATTATTCTTAGGGCCTTTATACTAAACCCTAGACATTTACCATGGGAGGGTTTAAAGCTTCTCTCTAAAAGAAATGGCCTAATACTGTACCTGTACCCTAAAAAGAAATGGCTAATACTGGATAGTTGATATACTATACCCGCACCCTAAAAAGAAATGGCTAGAAAAAAAAAAAATCCTACCCATTTAATTTCGGGTCAGGTTCAGATCTGGATACTTAAGTTACTAATATACCCATCAGTCTATTTGAGCAGGTCGGGGTAGTGACTACCCATATACTACCCATTCAAGACCCAGTACGGATCAGGTCTAAATCGGATACGAGTACTTGTATACATATATTTTTTTTATAGATTTTATTAAATAATCTATGGACAAACTATAAATCTCCCCCTATAAAAGAGCGGCTAGAATTTTAGTGTTTCACTAGGATAAAAATATTTAGAGACTCCTCAACTATAAATCCTATTAAAATTGATCTCTCAACTTCAAAAGTTCAAATCTTTTTTATTTATTATCGGATATTTTATCGGGTCCGGATCCGGGTCCGGATTTGAAAACTATTCCGAACCCTACTCATTTAAAAGTTGGGTTCGGTTCGGGTCGGGTCCAAATCGGGTATGGATATAAAATATCTGGACTTATACCCGAAACTTTAATGGGTAATTTTTTTTTTACCCATATAGTATCCATTTTTTATCGGGTCCGGTTCGGGTTCTTATAGGGTCCGAATAGAGTCCGGATCGGGTATGGTATATCGGATATTTTGGACAGCTTTAACCTTCTCCTTGCTTCCACCCTTGTAGAGAGGGAGATCCTAGAGAGAGAGAGAAAGCTCTTTAGGTGTAAATGTGAGGGAGAAATGAGAGGGAATGAGCTCTCAACCCTCATAACATAACCCTACTCAACACAATTGCTGAAAATACCCCCAACTCTCATCTTCTCACACTGCCCACGCTGGGCAGATTCGGGCTACGGGGTCCGGACCCTGAAGCTAGGGTCCGAACCGCATGAGCATATTTTCTGCAGAAAATGCAGAATTCTCCCAGCTACTCACTAAGGTCCTCTAACACCCTATGCAACTCACTTTTATGCGTTTCGGACTTTCCGAAGCATTCCGATACCTCCGACTTCGCACTTTAGTCAATTTGACTAAAGTTCGATATTCTTTACCGAAGTTTCGGTATATTACATTTTGACTATGTTTTCAAGTAGGACTTCTATACAAGTTGATGGAAGGATTCAAATACTAGCCCATCAAACATTAAAATTGATCAAAATTTCTCAATTGCACCAATAAAAACAAATAAATTTTTTTTTCTACCATATGCTCAATACCCCAGCAGGTTGGAAGTCTTAATCTTTATTCTATTGCTTTAACTATCGTTTGAGACTATATTGTGATCCTTGACTAACCACATATTATTCTCCATGTACGTCAAATCAAATAATCTGTACGTGTCGGGTTTTGTACATTGAGTCGGCCCTACTTGGCCTCTATTTATTATCCTTTTAAATTTAATTTTATAGTATTTTTCCCTTATTTTTTTGGCTCTAGTATTGACTTCAAGTCAACATATGACAGCTCCAAATTTTGTGTCCCATAAATGAAGAGTAATTGGAAAGTGAATAATATATAAGTACTGTATAAATTTCAAATTCTGCTTAATTTAGAGTTTTTCTTATAATTCTTTTGTTACTTTAGGCGAGTATTATATTTTTTTCGCTATTCTCGGCTCGATCTGTATATTTAAGATTATTTATTATTTTTAAATTTTTACTTTAGTAGCATCTATCCGCTTCAATGTGTAGGTCAATTCATAATTGGTTTTTAAGAGAAATTTGATTGAGGCCAGAAAAGAGAATAGGACAAATGAATCTCTTTATTTAATTATTTGATTAGTTAAATATGAAGTTGAACTTCTTCAGTGTACCCTTTAATATTTGTTATCCTTTCGTCGCATATTTCAAATGTTTCTTCATGATATTTATGTAACAATTTTTCTTCTTCCATAGTTCTTTCTTTTTTTTTTTATTTCTTTTATTGTGTTTTGGTGAGTTGTAATTTCATTATAAAAATCTCTAATATGTTTTTTATATTGTTAAATCTAATCAATATGGTTATAATTTTTTGTTTCTTCTTTACGTTGATATTTATTTACTAAAATATTTCTACTCGCCGCATCGCGTGGGTCACTACACTAGTACTGCTTAATGCCAAATCGTGGCGTAATGGTTGAATCTTGGCTTAACGGGTCGAATCATGATTACTCTGTCGGAAAAGCTCACCATACCATGAGATTGCTGATAAGGAAGTATAGCATCAAGTTATCATGTTGAATAGTCAATAATAATAGTAACAATAGGGAGGAGTAAGTCTTGTGTGCTATTAGGAGCACGGAGGCCTCCGTACTCCTAAGCTGTTTTCGATGATGGTGCTTCTGAATCGACGATCGGCTCCGTTAGACTTAATCTAGCGTATTTGAACTATCTAGAAAGTAATTTTTATGATTTTTCGGTATTATTTTCCTAGTGATCGAAAGGGTTCAAAATCAGCAATTTTTAATGGTTGATGTATACCGTATGCAAGTTTAACCGTATAGAAGTATTCAAATCAAATGAAATTTTGATAGAAAATTCTTTATTCTATTTACAGCAAGATCAATATGTTTGATCGAAAATTTTAATGCTACATCACCACTTTTTGTGAGATTTTTATTTTCAGCCGTTGATTTTGAACCCTTTCGATCGTTAAGTAAATGATATCGAAAAGTAACAAAATTTATTTTCTAGATACTTCAAATATGTTAGATCAAGTCTAACGGAACCGATCGTCAATTCGGAAGCTCCATCATCGAAAATGGCTTAGGAGCACGGAGATCTCCGTGCTCCTAATAGCACACAAGACCTACTCCAGTAGGGTGTATCTAATATCTCAACAATAACCAACAATAATAATAGTTGCTCTGGTTTATACATGTATTATTGTTACTTTTAGTTTAGAATGTCATCATGAATATATTCGGATTCAACTAATATATTTTGTAATCAACCGTTCCTAACACAAGTGCCAAAGGGCTTGGTGGTTAATACCGAAGGTCCTAGGTTTGAAGGCTAGTTGCTTCACATTTCCAACTTAATTTATTTCTACAAAAATAAAACGAGGCTGGTAGCATGATACCTTTCTCTCTCAAAAAAAAAAAAAAACTAATATATTTGTATGACAAGTAAAGGCTCCAACGAGTGTATGAAACTAAGCATCTTATCACAAATTTATACCTATATATTAATTCCTAATATATATAGTTGACGTGGCGCAGCCATCGATACCTATATCTATATATTAATTCCAAATATTTATAACTGATGTGGCGCAGCCACATTCTTTTTCAAATTTTTTCTTTTTTTTTTCTTTTACATATATTAATCCCAATATATATAGCTGATATGGCACAACTATTTTTTTTTCAAATTTTTTCTCTTTTTTTATTTCTTTCAATATATAAAGGTGACGTGGCGCAACCGTATTTTTTTTCAAAGTTTTTTTTTTTCTTTTACATATATTAATCCCTAATATATATAGCTGATGTGGAGCAACCACATTTTTCTTAATTTTTTTTTTACATAGGCCCATCTACTCTCTTTCTTCGTCTTCCTTGAGACGTTTTTTTTTCCTTCTTTTAAGAGTTATATTTGTTTTGATTTTTCTCTCTTCATCTTCCTTTAGACGTTTTTCTCTTTATTTTACGAGCTATATTTATTTTGATTTTTCTAATTGCCTCTTCGTCTTACATGAGCCGTTTCTCTCTTTGCTTAATAATTGTATTTACTCTTTTTTTTTTTTTAATTGCTCTTTGCCTTCTATTGTATTTACTTCTTTTTTTTCTCCAATTGCCCTTTGCCTTATATCCGTAAGAGATTAGATCGGAGAGATAGAGGGATACGGGGGGCTCAACATCCTACCCTAGAAGAGATAGAACGTCTACAACTATGAGAACCACGAGAAAGTCTACCATAACAATGAGGTCGTGACGTAGGAGTAGCTCAAGCGTGAGCAATCCCGCCGCCACAGTATTGAGCTCCATTTCGGGTGTCTCCGGCAAGCCCGTGGCCTTGCAATTGCCCTCTCCTTTTCCTCTTCCGCCACCGCTCTCACTGCCGCTGCTATGCCAGAAGCACAACACATCAACCTCTTCGACGGTGTCTCGAATTTTGCCTTCTTTGTTGCCTGAGACGAGGGCAAGAGGCCGTTGAGAGATAAGGAGGGGCCCAAATTGATTCCAGGAACCTTAAAGTGCGACTGATGGAGAAAGTATAATACTACCGAATAAAGAAGCTGTATTATTTTGTTATCAGTGCTAAGTATTATACTCTAAGGTACCGTTTGGTTCGGGTATAAGCAAGAACTAGCTATTGCAGGGATAGGTACAAGTATGGGGATAAGAAAAATAACGTTCGGATGAAAATTGAGTTGTTCCCGGGGATAAGAAAAATATTAGGAAGTTTTATATAGAAAATGGAGGTGTTGGTGGGGATAACCGAGAATTACTATTCTCGGATAAAAAATCAGCGTTTGGGTATAAAGGGGGATAAGGGCCTATCCCTATTCCTATTCCCAAACCAAACAGTGCCTAAAACAGTATATATATATAATGCTATAATTTGATAAATAATTTCATATTGGGATCTTTCAAAGTTGCAAGTGGTGTGACGAGGTCGAGCACTCAAATTTGTTCAACTTTTACCAGATAAATGGTAAATCTCTTTTTCTCTTTTTTTTTGGTTGAAAAATAGTAAATCTCTTTGTGCACATCTTGCATTTTATAATTTTTTTTTAAAATTTTTATCCGCTGTATCATGCAGATCCCTACATTAGTATCTACTATGAGCGAATAAGCAAGTATATCATTAACTGTAGACATGTGAAACGAGCAAGAGTACAAGAAGCAAGTAACTCTGTCCTCGTCAACCAAAGACTACTACATAGACTATTAATAAACCTAGAAAAGGGTTGAGTGGAAAAAAACAATACAATAGAGTATCACCATACCCAATTCGGAATGAGCACCTACCTCTGGTGACTAATTTGGCAACTTTAGCATGCCAATGACTTCTCGATCCTTGTCAGAAAGTAAGGAGAACGTAATTACATATATTATGAATAAATTATATAAATAAATTAGGTTAAATTACATAAAATTCTGTTGTCAAAATCCGATTTTTTACTTTCCTCCTTATCATTTAAAAACCTACACTTTGCTCCTATAAAATGAAAAATATTCACAGGGGGTTACGGTGTGAACTGTGATGATAAAATGACCATTTTGCCCCTCACCATTTTCGTCTCCTCCCTCATCTTGCTCATCCGTTGCCTTGATCGGCCGCAGTTCGCATTTCGATCGGTCGCGGTTCCTCTCCATTTTCTTGTCCATCTACTCCTCTTCTCCTCCTGCACCCTCGTCGCTCCTCCATTTCGGCGACAATAAGGAGGAAATCGAGGTGAGCATGGATGGAAAGGTGGGCAAGGGTAACGAGGGCGAAGGTGAGGCGGCGGAGGAGGGCGAGGGGGTGTTTGTGAGAGCAGATGGAGATGTGGATGAGGGCGAGGAAGTGGAGGAGGGCGAGGCGGCGAGCGAGCGAGGCGGAGGAGGGCCAAGCACAGTAGAAAGGGTAGAGCCGCGGAGGGTATTTTTGGCATAAGAAAATATTTTTTAACGAAATCCTAACAGATCACTAACGGTATGAGGTGAAGGGAACATTTTTCATTTTACAAAGGAGCAAAATGTAGGTCTTTAAATGACAAGGGGAAAAAAAATAAAAAATTGGATTTTGACATGAAGTTTTCTATAATTTAGCCAATAAATTATTACATAAAATAGGTTGTTATATAAAATAAAATAAATATAATGATATAAATTAATTGTTGTATAAAATATTACTAGTGTAGGCACCCGCGCGTTGCGGCGAATCAACTTTATAGAAGTTAATCAATATATATAACAGTTACAAAATCCACTCTTCCAACGCATAAAATAATAGTGGAAAACTATACTCTATGTTATTTAGATATGTAGGTTTAAAAATACATTTATCAAAGCTATAAATGAGTATACGATCTATCAATACAAAAAAGACTTCCAATTAAGTTACTAATTCCTGTGCATTATAATTTAAAAACCTGCTTTTTTGCTGGCAAATCCTACAACTTTAATTCCCTTTCTTCAAATGTATAGAGGGCTTTCATTAATTGCCTTACATAGTTAGAAATCTTTCTCTCACTGTATCATAGCTCTTAACGCACTACAACTGAAATCCAACAAAAAGAAGAATAAAATTAGAACAGAAAAAAATTTAGGTTGAAATAATTTAAAATTTAAATAGAAAATATAAATTACTTAAGAATAGAATAATTGCAAATGCACTTATCACCATGATATTGTGCGATAAAATATATCTAATTCACTGAATGGTAGATAGAGAAAAAATCAACAACGGAAAAGAACGAAGCAAATAGAGCTACTACACAACTGCCAATGGAGCAGCAAGCAAAAGAAAAGAGAAGAAAAAAGATTAAGTGACTTCAGCTTAGATAGTTAGATTTTCATGTATTTTTGCACGAAATATACCCTTTTTCTTTTTTGCAAATCAATAATTTGTGAACAATTAATAGAAGCAAGAGCTGCCCTTAGACCATCAAGACTTGTTGACTTTAAATTTTCTATCATCATTATTTATTTTTCCATACATACTTATTAATTGCAAATTGTTATTCTTGTGGAGCTCAACCCTTACTTTTCGCGAATATGACCCACCTTTAATGCAAATAGACTATTGCGCTCCATATGCAACATGGAAGCCTAATATTAAGTATAATCAACACACCAAAACTTAGAGAACCAAGAAAAATTTTTTAAGAAAAATATTTATACAGTAATCTCATTTTTTTTGATAAAAATGTACATAACATATTTGAATTATGGATTATTTTAAATTGGCCACCGGCCTTCCAAAATTTGATTTTACTATCAAACATCTCAATTTGTTTAATTTGAGTCAGTCAACAGCAATTTGACTTTAAAGTTGATTGTATTCTTTATCATTACAAATTTAATTAGTATGCTTTATGCAATTCTCACTACTATAAATTTATTAAAGTAAGTCATTAGCCTATATTTTGAAGTCAAATTATCGTTGACTGACTAAAACAATAAATTGTAAGGACTGAGATTTTTATAGTGCTACTAAACTCTCTGTTGATAATGTTTATGTGTGTAATCTAATTATATAAACACTCGTCAAATTTCAGGAGAAAATGAGCTAAAACGGAGAAGTTACGCGATTTTTAGTTTTCACTTAAGTGAATAGTAACTCCGGTTTTCCGGAGAAGCCACGGAGTAGAGATGGCTTTCGGCGCGTATCGGACTCCGTTCATAGCGATCCAATAGCTCGTTTCAAACGGTTCAGCTATTCTGGAACCAATGGCACTGACGGATTTCAGATCCGATGCACGGTTTTCGAGAAAAAGGAGTTTTAAGAAAAGAGGGTTTCCGCTCTTTGCTAGTCGTGCATTTTAAAACTCCTCGTGCTCTGTGCTTGTGACCTGGGGTTAGGTGAGAGTTGTTTCTGGTACCTACTAGTGGTAGGGAATTCAAATACGGGTTTGAATTATAGGTTTTTGGGTTTTCACATAAGTCTAGGTGTGACTTATGGATTAATTAGAGAGCGGAGGGATTCCGTCGCGAATCTGTGACCAAATCTGACGAAACAAGATTGTAGTTTTATTACCCTCGTCATGCTGAATGCGATGGGCCGTTTCGGATCGAAAATCCGACAGACGGATCTCCGGGAATTGCGAGATGTCCGCTAAGGGGTCGAATTTTGGCAAAACGGATAATCCGCGAAAAGCGCGGCATTTTAGTACCGAATCGCGGAGATCGGACGTGGAGGTATATACGCGCAAGTTGCATGCCCTGGCAGGGGCTGAACCTTAAATATTTTGTGTTGGAGGGGTTTTCTGCAAAAGTCCACTTGTATATATAGGTGTAGTTAGGGTTTTTGGGCACGAACCCTAGATCGAGTCACCTTCTCCCCCAGCAAACCCTAGATGGACTTCAACCATCCCTGCCCTCGTCGTGCGCGCGCCTTGGCCGCCGGCAAGCCGCTGGCGGTCGCCGGAGGGACTCCCGGCTTTCCCCCTCACTTTCTCCCTCTCCATCTCTATCTCTTCTCCTCTCTCTTATCTCGGGTTGTGAGGAAGCCCGAGACTGCCGCCACCTGCCAGACCCTCCGCCGGTGTCGCCCACCGTGCTCCGGCGAGCATCCCCCGCGCCGCCGCCGTCGCCAGACGCCGCCCGCCGCTGCTGCATCCGGCTGCTGCCTAGGCCGACTTAGTTCGAGATGACTCGCGGCCTCCCCGCCGCAGCCACTGCCTGCACCCGTTCCGCCGCCACCCCCCGGACCTCTCGGCGACCACCCCGGCGGTCGCCGGCGCTCCTGCGGCCGCCGCCGCCGCCGCGCGACCCTGCAGCCATCCCAGGTCTGCTCGGGACGAGCAGACTTGGTGACTCAACCCGCGTCGCAGCCGCCTTGGCCACTCCCGCGGCTTCTCCTGTGTCCCACCGACCTTCCGCGCGTCGCCGCAGCCCTTCGGATTGCCGCGCCCGGGCCCTGAACCTGGCGCCGCGCCCAGGTCTGCAGACCGAGCCTGGCTCGACGGCACCCACGCCGACCGCGGCCGCCGCGTTGTCGGCCGCCGCCTTCTCCTCCTCCTCCGGCCTCTGTTGACCTGCCGCGTCGTCCCGAGGAGCCCGGCCACGCGCCGTGGCCGTACTTCGTTGGAACCCGAGCCGAGCTGTGTGGGCTCAAGTCTCTCCGCCGTCACTGCCCGCTCCCCGCCGCCAAATGAGGTGAGCATCGTATTCCTCACCTCCCCCGCACCATCCCTGGCTCCGCCGCGGCGCGGCCGCCGGTGCCGCCGGAAGCGGCGGAGCAACCTTGCTCCGGCCAAGCCGAAATAAGGCTTGTTAGGATGGTTACTGTTCCGAGCTTCTCGACGCCTCCCGAATCTCTGCGAAGGGAGCACGGATGATCGTTGCAAAATTTCTGATCATCGTGCTCACCTTAGATTCTATCGAGGAGACTGCCGTTCAGCCTGTTTCGGCATTGTCGACCTATCGAGCCTGTTTGGCTGCTGTTTTGGGGTTGCGACCGCTTATCCGGCGATCTGAGGCTGTCCTGATGCTCCGGAGGTAGCACGGTGATCGTTGGTCAGTGCTGATCACAGTGCTCACCTCACTTTGGATCAACAGTGTCCGTTAGCCTGTTTGCCGCGATCTGCCGCTGACTGCGCGCTGTTCGCAGAACTTCGGGTGCTCCCTGGCCGCTTCCCACAGTGAGCCATTGTGCTCCAGATTGTGAGCACGGCTCCAGTAGTCGAGACCTGTCAGTACGTGTCTCTGTAGACCTTGGAAGTCCTCGTTTTGCGTGAACGAGCCATTGTTATCGCCCGATTTACATAAAATATTGGGATTTTATGTAAATTCAGGGCTTTTGTGCAATTGTGAGCCTTGGGGCTACTGTGGACCGGTGTGTAGACATGTGTGGTGTCCTCTGACTGATTGTCCATGATCCGTTAGCTTTTGCACGAAATCGAAGAGTCGATTTCGATGCGTTTTTCGGCGAAATTCGCCGAAAGAACGCGGTTTCGGTTTCGGATTTCTTCCGAGATTTTCGGTTTGTTGCTCTGTGAGTGGTCGCTAAGCCTTGTTGGCTGGTCACCATCATCACTTGTGGGTTCGGTGATGACGGGTGAGCGACGGTGGGTTCCGGTGTGAATTTGACACTGCCGGGAACCCGTGTTCGTACCAATTATCCGGCGATATATTGTGTAGTGGTGTTATCTTGTGTTTGCTGCAAAACATCCAAATTGGAGTGTTTTAGGGCAGTGGTGACTCGTGACAAGGTCGGTGAGTTTCGGGACACTTAGTGGGTCCCGACGGCGTCCCGGTGTTGGTTTTCGGACTCTCGGCGTATTACGACGACGGTTGGGAAACGCGATTCTGTGGGTTTATTTGTGGGTTTATGCTTTTAGTTCTTAGCTATGGGTTAGACACTAACCAGTGGATCCCTCTCTAGGTCCTGTTGACGTTTTTTGCAGTCAGGAGACGGCGCGACTAGTTAGCAGGTGGTACTTCGATCGACGTTGGTACAGTGGCGCACGCTGCGTGATGTTTCTTACCTTTGCTCTTTCGTTATTATCTAGCATATATATATTCTTGATATATAGTGTTGAGCCTAGTACCATGTGTTTGATTATACTCTACTCGTTGTTTGCATGCTTAGTATCCTGATTAGGAGTAGAGTAGTTTCTATCCGCATCTGTATCTGTTGACCTAGTTGGTCTGCTGTGGCATTCTGTTCTGTTGACCTAGTTGGTCTGCTGTGCATTCTGTATCTGTTGACCTAGTTGGTCTGTTGTGCATTCCGTATCTGTTGACTAGTTGGTCTGTTCTGCATTCTCTACTCAGTTTATTTCCATTGATATCATGCTTAGGAAGAGAGTTGACTTATTGTTCATATATCTGTGATTTGATTGGGCGGTTCCCCATTTGATATCTATGACGTATTCGGTCGAGTTGCTACAGTTCTATCTTGACATACGTAGCCGATTAGTTGCTGATGGCCTATACGGTCGGTGTGCCCTGAGAGCTGGATTGTCGGGCTAGTTGCCGATGGATGATCTTTGAGCATACTACATTGTTGCGCCACTGCAGGTACGCATTTCACGAACACGCAGCGGTCTGATCCACGCAGAGGGTGTCTTTTCCGGAAAAGTGGTTGGATTGCCAACCCGTGAGCCCAGGGCTTTATGCGAGGGTATATGCTTCTGACCCAGGGGCTTCATTGCGAGGGTCAGGTACTATGCTTCTGACGCCAGGCTTCATTCGCGAGGTTCAGGTGCAGGTTGGAGCAGTGTGCGCATGGGCCTGAGGCTTCGGACCAATAGGGCAGCGACGATTGGGTACTTTTGAGCTTATCGTCAGTTGACGCATGCATACAGTAGCTGTAGTGTTTATTTTCAGCACATCCTTATCTTTTATTGTAGCTACTGTTTATTTACCTGCATCTATACTTGTCGCTCCTTACTTATCAGCATCTTTACTTACCAGCATCTATGTCTATCTAGTTCTTCGTGTTTTGTATAGCTCTCTTCTGATCCGGTGAGTTACTCTCGCCTCTTCGGCTTGCGGTACCCACTGGAGGGAAGACATGTTTACATGTCTCACCTCCCCCACCATTTTTCAGGTAGCAGGCGATGTGTTTGGACGAGACTGAGGTACGTTCGTAGTGGTCGATAGAGCTTCCGACCAGGTTTGTTCGGTTTAGTTTCTTACCCTTCTTATTTCAAGTCGATGTATAGTTTAGTTGGGTTATGTGTTCAGTGTTAATTTACATTTGAATGTGGATTTCTGGATTTTGTAAAATAAAAGTTTTCTACCCTCGTGTAGTATTTTAAAGATAAAGTTTCCTGTGTAGGGAACTAGTTTCAAAAGATTTTCTATGGATTTATGTTTAGACTGGAAATACAAATTTTGTGATGTGAATGGTGAATGTATGAATGTATAGTAATTTCTATATTCATTTAGTTTGTGGTTGTATCCTGTGTGGTACTGTTGTACTGTGCGACGCGTGCAAATACAGGGGAGACTCTGTCCGTGTGAACAGTGGAATCCACTGTATTTTGTGGCGGGTCTGCAGTACTCCTGGGGTCAGGTTATTTCAAAAAAAAAAAAAAAAAAAAAAAAAAAATTCAGACGCTTTTCCGCTATCTTCTAAACTCAAAGGGACCCCGGGGCGTGAAAAGATTGGATAATAAAATCAAAATTATGAAAGATTAGATAGCCTATTCAAAATGCTTCATAGCTCAGATAAGTTTTATATGGTTTGAATTTTCTTTTTCTCAAAGAGATAGCCTCAATGCAGTAACAGAGTGGCAAGGAAAAAGAAAAAAAAAAAACAAAAGAGAGAGGTCAAAATAAAAAGAGAAAGATGACTGTCAATTTACTCCAAAAACAATATTGAAGTTTCAAACAATAAAAACAAAATATACATAATTGCTTATCCTATCACATTTGTACATCAAAAATTCTAAATTTTGACGAATGTAATATTAAATTTATAAGTCAAAAGTTAAATAATAATTGGAAGAATGAGAAACAAACCAGTATAACCATTCAGAAGAAACTTGGAGAGCAAATTGAGGCTCAAAAAGAGAAACCAATAGAATATAAGTTCAAGAACGAATTTTCATCACTAATTACCGTAATAATTTTTTATAAATTAGGAAAAAATGAAACCATAAAATCAAATTTATCATATGAAAACTAATATGTTGCAGCATCAATGATGAACGAAATATAATGACGGCATCAAACTTCAATAGCAAATTGAGGCAACAAAAACTGACTAATAATAAAAAATAATATCGGAGAAATAGGGATAAAAGTAATAGAACTTCAACTGCTAATGAATAAAAGAATTGTCTATTAGTTAGATTCTCATTTTTATAATACCACCATGATGGATAGGGATTGGAATATTTAATACTATGAAAAAAAAAATTAGGATTAGCGATATAATCTAAAAAAATATAGTGTTGTGACTTGCTCTAGAGTTAAAGATCAGAAATATACTAAGCAAATAGGAAAAAAAAAATGAAAGAAAATTTGGCATTTTCCTAGCATTGAGAAAGCATCTACAGGAAGATATAACTCATTAGCTTGGGTGTCAAAAGCAGGATCAATGTTCATGTTCCAACTTCCAGCCTCACAGAACAACTAAATTTATAATTAATACAGTGAAAATTCCAAAGCATTATGGTAATGATTACAGGTACACATCCTAAAATTATAGAGCTAGGGCTTGGAGAATCAAGAAGAGTTGCATCCGATAGAAATAAAAAACAGTAACCTGGTGTGGTAAACTCCATTGATGGGAACAAATATAGAAATATTACTAATTAAACCAATAAATGTAAATTGAGTGTAATACCCTTGGTGTCGTGTGGTGTTGGGGGGGGGAGGGGGGGGGGGGATTATGTATTTTTTGGTGATGGTTATCCACCCAGCGGGGTTTACTGTAATTTTTGTTGATGGTTATCCACCCCACCAACTCAACCTATATATATATAGGTATCCATTGTAGAGAAATAATTAATATCTCGTATTCATCTCAGACATTGATCGTGGCTTGGTGGAGATCGCAGTCACTACAAAAAAACGGTCTATAGCGGACACTTTTAAATGTAGGTAATGTCAAAAAAGTGCTGTTAGCTAAATTACCGACACTTTAAAAAGTGTTGCTATATGTGGGGTCGCTTAGGTATATAGTGGCAGTTTAAGAGTGTCGCTATAACTAAAGAGTGCTGTAATTTACAACACTTTATTTAAGCATTTAGCAACCGCCGAAACTCTATCTCGTTGGTTGCGGTGGCGGAGGAGGACAACAGGAAAGGCTCTTCGTCTAGAATTTCAGTGGATTGAGTGAAGAGAGAAGAAAACATGGCAATTGATTTTTCTTTTTTTTTTTTCTTTTCTGTTTGTAATCGGGCCAAATGGACTGGGTGTGGTGGGTTGAGTAGAGTAATCTTTTATTTTTGGTTGGATTGGGCTTTATATTTAGGCATTAGTAGATGTTTTTTTAAGTTTTAGCATAAATGAGACACTTACTCAAAAGTGTCCAAAACATGTGTCCCTATAACCTAATTCTGTTGTAGTGCAGATTGAGTTCGGATCGATGTTGACGTCGCGCCGGGGAGCCGTTCAAGCACATGAGCGTCGTAGTTGATGCGTTGGGAGGCCGGGCGAGCGTGTGATTCCGCTGTTTCGACTTCGCCAGCTTTCGAGGTGGGTTTATCATCGGATTTCTACTCCTATAGTCCCGTTGGTCGACATATATAATTAGTGTATATTCGTCGTTATTGTTATTAGCTCAAATTCATAGTTATGCATGTTTTAGACATATGAATTGAATTTGGAGCATGTTATTAAGTGTTAATAATTATACATATTTGACGTGGATATGACATAGGAGAAAACCAGCGTTCGGGACCTGTCATATGTTACACTACCTGATTTAGCTCTAAGAGCCGTTGTATTTTTGTAGCACCGCAGTATCCTTGTAGTGAATACCCCAGGTAGTTCAGATTATTCTTACGCTCGTGCTGGGATATAAGTTTATTTCTAAATGAAATAAACGATGCGGGTAGCGTGCTACCTATCTCTCTTAAAAAAAAAAAGAATCACCTTTTCTTCACAAGATTTTTAATTAATGCATCCACCCACTTATGACCATTCGAATCCTATTTTTGAATCACCTTTTCTTCACCGAATTTTTAATTAATGCATCTACCCACTTATAACCCTTCAAATCCTGCTTTGAACACTAGAAACGGATGTAATCTATCTATACCTTTATATTAAAACTCAATATCAAAGCTGACATGGCATTTATACCTTAAAGCTCAATACCAAAGATGACATGACATCTATACCTTTTTTTAAGGTATTGAGTCCCACCTTTTATTTATGTATTGTATTTTTTTTTTCTATATGGCTTTTTATCCTTCCTTCATCGGATTTTTAATTAATGCATCCACCCACTTATGACCCTTCGAATCCTACTTTAAACCACCTTTCTTCACCGAATTTTTAATTAATGCATCTACCCACCTCTATATTAAAGCTCAGTACCAAAGCTGACATGGCATCTATACCTTTTTTTGAGGTATTGGATCCTACCTTTATTTTATGTATTGTATTTTTTTTTATGTGGCTTTCTATCTTTCCTTCACCGGATATTTAATCAATGCATCCACCTACTTATGACCCTTCGAATCCTATTTTGAACCACCTTTTCTTCACCGGATTTTTAATTAATGCATCCACCCACTTATAACCCTTCGAATCCTACTTTGAACACTAGAAATGGACGTAATTGGCCCCTCTTCTCTTCCTCCGCTTCCTTTTCCTTCCCCATGGGCTCCAAACCTAACATCGATCGCGTGCTGTGAATGGAGAAGGAGAATCGCATGCCATGTGCGGAACTTGGCGCTGCCATCTCTGCTGGCTTCAAGGACACCATTGCTTGGACGACGAGACGGAGTGCATATGCGACACCATTAATGAAGTGACGAAGTAAAGAAACTAGCTTTTTCATGCTTTTAATAAAGGTTTATATAATATCAGGCTTATTTTTAGTTCTTAGTTATTTCTTTTCTATAATATCTTCATGTGCTTTATCATATTTGTTTATTTTAATCTATATGTTATGTTAATTTGTTCTTATTATGTTTGAATTATACATAATATATTTCCTACATAAACATGATGTTTCTCAAACGGTACAGTACATTACACCAATAGTCAGGTTAGCACATATAGTATTAATATATTGTGAACTTTTATGAGATAAAGCATGTATATTGAATCTAATCAATATTTACACTATAATTTGACCAAGTTATTAAATTAGAGCAAGAAGGTAATAAGGTCCTACAGGTTTCATGAGTGAGGTTCTAATGGCTCCTGGTACAATGGAATTCACTCATATATTGTCCGTCGCCCACTTAACTCTTCATGAGTTGATTCAATGCTCTTGAGAAAATTGAAAGCAAACATAAGAAAGAAAAATATATATCACAAAAATAATTCTTTTCATATTTAGAAGATTATTTTTGTTAACAAGTATTGCTTTGAATTGCTAGATGTACGTACGTTTAGTTGCTGAGTATATGTCACGCCCCGAGTTCGCAACGGAAGACTACGGGACGCTAACAGACCTGCCGAACGGACAGAGTTTCTCCTGTCCGAACGAAGCGGCAACAAAATCGACAAGTACAAAATAATTCACGAGGTCGAACAGGACAGACATCCACAATACAAGAATCAAGAAGGAGTACAGAATAAACAAATGGCATGTATCAGTGCGCAATTTCTCAACTAAGTTGCCGTACAACACGAATATCACCAAATAAACTTTAACTACAAAGGAAAGTATACGAAAACAATCCAGACCCTCGCCAGTACAAGCAGGTTGAACAAAGATAGCACTCTATCTGGTGGCCCTAGGAGATGCTAACTACTGCGCAATCCCCCTCACCTAGATCAACCGCCAATATACGACCCCTGAAAAATAAACCACCAAAGGGTATGAGAACTACTAAACAACAGTTCCTAGTGGGTACGATCATCGATAACCACGACCTTCCCACTAGGTCTACTGGAAGCCAAATCAACAAATGAACAATAACATATATGGTACATAAGTAGCTAAAATGCAAGTATACTAGGAATTTAACTAAGCAGATAAACGAATGATCATAAGTGACAATCAAGTTAATCAACTATAAGTAGCGTAAAGGAATGTCAAGCATAGTAGAAGGCTAACTGACTATGACTTGCATAGACAAATGTAAAGTAACAGTAAATGAATATCTGCATGTGATATAAACAACTCTCTATACCTATCTCTATACCTGTTATACTATCATGTTTTTATATATGTAGAGAGAGGAAAAGAAAGCAACGGAGTAGTGTATGCAACAATGTTTAATAATACCCAATCACAACGACCGACTCGTACGTCCGGTCAAGCCTGCGCCCGCCTAGTGTCAGAATTTGCACTTGCGCAGGTGCACCGTCGACACCTAGGCTCTACCCCCAGCCCGAACACCACTCCCGCAGGTGGGTCGTCTTCCCAAGGGTACACACATCACTGATATAACTGGCCACCATCCGAAGCGGCACTCGAAGGGGAGCGACCCCTACCGAGTATCATAGCACAAGTCTGTCATCTCAAGGTGGCATCAGTAGGCTATAGTCTATGTCATGGTCAACAATATCATAGTGTCCAATCCAATGTCCTCAGAGTAATCATAGAGTAAACAGTAGGTCAAACATCACGACGGAATAAACAAAGGTCCTCTCTATGTCCAAATCTCTGTACACCATTGCCGCGCTATCACGGCCACTGACACACACTATATGGTATGCACGATACAAGTGACTAATAATGACGCATCAAAATGACATTTCTATCACATACTATATGCCATACACGATACAAGTGAATAATAGATGACTAAATCAAGATACATGAAATGTCAATTGGCTTCCCAAGACTTGAATTAAACTATCTAAATATTGCTGACAATTACTATATCATGGCGAGGAAAGAAGTGTGACTTACATTAGTTCTCATCTTTGCATATGAACTCAACTTCATACTAATAGCATCTTTTTCAATAAACAAAGTCATGAACGGAGAACCACAAACAGGGAAATGAGCTACATCTATTCAACACAATGCTCAAGTATAAATCATCATACGCATATGCATATACATACTTCTGCTCATAATCAGATGTCAATGCTAAATCTCTATCATGCTTCAATTTTTCACGGTCTGAGGATCAATAAAAAGGTAAACCTGATGCACAAATTCAAATATTATATAGCTTGTACCAAAATAGACATAGGAGGAAATTCGCTGTTTTCGACGACTCGGAACCCACCTCGACTCGCTAAGTCGACTCCGATAAAAGAAAGGCTACACGCGACCCTTCGCACGATTTCCCGCAATTACTTAAATTGCGCCTCATTGCGCCTCATCGGAAATGTGTATCACACTAATTCACACTCTCGAACACCCTGCGTGCATTAATTGAAGATTAGAGGTACGAATCACGGCAATTGCATCACTCGATCCAATTTCTACATCCACTTCATTCATGTTATTCTATCTATTCTTTTCTTTCCATCTCTCTCTCTCTCTCTTGATTTCTCTTTTTCATTCTTCCTCTTCCTTTCATTTCTTCTTTTCCTCTTCTCGTTTTCTTTTCTTTCTTTCTTTCTTGCTGCCCCTGCAGTAGCAACAATTTGCTGCTGCTGCTGGGCAGCCTGCAGCAACAATCTGCTGCTGAGCTGCTGCTGCTGCTGCTGAGCTGTTGCTGCTGCTGCTGCTATTACTATACCTCGCAGCAGCTGCAAGGCTGCAAAACTGCACCAGCAGCAGCAGGGGAAGAAGAGGGAGGAGGGAAAGGAAGAAGGAAAGGGGAAGAGAGGAAGGAAGGGAAAAGAAAGGGAAGAAGAAGGGAAGGGAAAGAGAAGAATAGAAAATTTTCCCTTACCTCCAATTCATCTTCATCTTCATCTTCTTCTTCTTCTTCTTCTTCTTCTTCTCTCTTTCTCTCTTTCTCTCTTTCTTTTTCTCTTGTTTTCTGGCAGCTTCAAAGGGAGAGAGAGAGGGAGAGAGGATAAGATCAAGCCATTTTGCAACTTAATCCAGTAATTTTGCTATTTGCAATATGGTCCCTCATAATGAAATATTGGCTCAATTTATCAATTTTCGCGTCAATTTCGCGCCAAAACGGTTTCACCTCATTTCCACCCTCTTTCTCATACCTACACAAGTATCAAAAGTCCGCATATTACAGTATATGAAAAAGTTGGTTATAGCAACAAGCCCTGCAATTGATGAGATGAATACAATGTTTCCCACTCCTGACACCTTGAAAAGTGGATGTGCAAGTTGGCTCAAATTGAAAACATATTCCAAATTAATAGCCATCAAGTATGGATAATGTTCAGCATTAATATCTACTGCTGCTTTCACAAAGGACGTCCTACTTTTGCATTTTTTTTTACAAAAAAAAGTTTAATTTTTTTAATTTTTTATGTTAATTACTATTTCTTCTTTCTTCAGTTTTATGCTATTTTAAAAAGAATAGTTTTTTTTTATTTTTGTTTCTCAGAAAAAATAAAATTTTGTTTTTTTTTAAAAAATCAGATTTCACGAAAAATTTACCTTTTATTTTTGTTTTTCGAATAATTTCTCCGGAAAACGAAAACTCTTGGAAAATGATAGTTTTTCCGTAAAAATTACTATCAGACCTGAACTAATCCCGAATCGAGCGCGAAAGAGACCCAATTCGCCGATCCTTCGTCTCCCCGATCTCTAGAGTTTTCGAGGTCCTACTCCCCCCCATTAGGGTTGAGCAACAAGCACATTATAAGAGAGAGAGAGAGAGAGAGAAAGAGAGAGAGAGAGAGAGAGGGGGAGGGAGGGAGGAGATAAACTACTAGCAGAAACAGCAGAGCCCGAACCTTTGAACGACGAAAGAGGAGTTCCCAGAAGCTGGAGCTAGAGCGGGGTGTGTGGCCTAGTCTTTGAAAAATGATTTTGAACTTAAAAAGTGATTTTCGGTTGGAGCGCTTGCCAACTTCGTTTTTAGTTTCAAAATTTGATTCTAATTTTTAAATTCAGTTTTTTCATTTTTGATGCCCAAAAACGAAAGCAGCAAAAACTTACTTTTTGAAATCTAATTTTGATTTTGAACTCAAACTTCAAATTTTTATTTTTATTTTCGATTCAAAGTTTAAATTTAAATTTAATTTTAATTTTTAATTTTTAAATTTATTTTTGAATTTTTAAATTTCAACTTTTAAAATTTAAATTTTAGATATTAAATTTTAAATGTCACGCCCCGGATTACTCGTTTTCCCGGACGCGCCGACAAATCCGCCGAATACAAAAAAAATTTTCCTGTATACGAAGCGACAGCTGTACCTGTAATCAAACAATACTACAACCAGTAGTATAGAGCTGCTAGGAAAAGAATAAGCATAACCAGATAGAAAATAAAAGTTTACTATACATACAAACATCCAGGAATACAACAGCTCGCTCAACGCGATACAACAAAAGTATGTATATGAACTCAAAAACTACCACTACCTATAGCTGTAATCCTCTAGCTCGATGACTCGTGGGGAAGGGCTCTAACCTGCAACGTCCTTGCCACGATCGGTCTCGGTAGATGCAACAGCTGGAATATAAGGCTCTGCAAAAGAGGGGTAACAACTGGGCGTGAGAACTACTGTAAAAACAAGTAGTCCTCAATGGATACCGTCCTCAAATTCATCGGTTCACCCACCAAATCTACGGAAGTAAACAAGTATAGTAAGAAAGCTGGAATGAATCTACAGCTAAATGCACCTATACTATCTCGGTCTAACACCCACTGTCTGTAGAAAAGTACAATCTGACCCAATCTCACTAGGGACTGTGAACACACCCGTCCCAGGGATTGCGAACATGCCCGTCCCGCCTGCCAAAGCTAAAGCTACCTCCACCACCAAGCAGTCCGTGAAGAGCAAGTCCAAACAGGACATAACGACACCAACGCAAACGCACAAAGCCCTACTCCGGAGTGGCACTCGTGGGCGCTACCCAACCGAGTATGCAAGCGTGTCTCTGTCGAGCTCAATCAGGCTCTCACAGGCTATAGTCAAGTGAACAGGGTCTAACAACTGAACTCACGTGTCCTCGGCACAATCGGATGCAGCAACAGTAATCTGGGTCCACCGTCAACCCCAACGGCACCCGACAATCCGGAACAGGCTAAACACTGCAATAAAAATACACTCGGCACCTCAGCACGAGCATAATTACATTCTAAACTATCCTGGATATCCACCGCTTTGATACTGCGGTGATACAAACGAACCACGGCATCTAGAGCTAAATCTGGTAGTTTCATCATAGGACAGGGTAGAATCGCTAGTTTTCTCCTAAGTCAATTCCAAGTCCAACATGTATTACATAACTCATTTCAACATGCTTTAAAAATTCAGATTTCAGCCAAGATGCTAATCGACAAATTCAAGCTAACCACATAGTAGACAAAAGCTGAAAATCATACACGTTGACTAAACTTACACTTAGGAGTAACACCGATGATTAACCTACCTTCAATGCTAATCCTCGACAGCGAGGGGGTCACGAAGTTGAAGAATACCCTGCTGGAACCAGCCGAAACCCCAAGGACCAGAAATCAACTTCCTCCAAGTCTCTAAACATTAAAATCCATCAAGTAATACAATTTTTGACACTTAAGCTTACATTATCTCAACTTCAATGTCAAAATTACCTTCTAAGGCTCAAAGTCGATGAAGGCAGGTCCCAAATCCAATGGAGAATGAAAGTACACAAGGTTCAGATCTCAACTCCAGCTCTCTACAAAGATTGCATAAAGAAATCCATAAAAATCTCAGAATCAGCCTCAAAACCACAACAGCACAGTAAAATACCAAATTGACCATACAAACCTCAACCAAATTCTATCAAATTGGGCTCCATGGATTCCTCTCGAAGTCCTGAATCCAACAAACCAAGTTTCGTGGAAAACGGAGCTTCTTACGTCGCACACGAGCTGAAACACCGACAATCGCTGCTGAAGCTCTGCTGGAACAGCACTCCTCAAGCTGAAATTTGTGCAAATTAAAGCAATTCTAGGGACTTAGAGGCAAAATGGGCTTCACAGTGGAGGAGGAGAGAAAACCAGCCAAAAACTCCTCCTTCCAACCTCCCTACATGTATATAGAGGGGGTAGGTAAGGGTGATAACAATGAGGCTGTCAAAAGACTAAACAGCCCCTCACCTACCCTGGTGTACCGGTACAACATCGATGCTGTACCGGTACCCGCAGCTGAGATTGCAAACTCGAGAGCAGCCTGCGCAGGAAAACTATATGGGGTACCGGTACAACCCTTTGTACCGGTACAAAATGCAGAGAATCTGCAAATTTGCAAATTCCAATGCTGATTCCTGCTCTCGCGTCCCCACTGAGTCCGTTTTGCGTCTATTTCGCGCCAACGTGACTCGGACTCCTCCCAACACTCTCCTGACGTGTCGACAAGCCTCAACTGCTGCACTCCAGGGGTACTACATTAAATTTTAAATCTCAAATTTTAAATTTCCAAATTTATTTTTCAAATTAAAATATCAAATTTTAAATTTTGTACAAATTTTAAATTTTAATTCAAAATTAAAATTATTTTAAAATAAAATTTAGTAAAAATATTATTATATGCAAATATTAAAATTTTTTTACCAAATAGTTTTATAAAATTAATTCAGAAAAATTTCTTTTATCTAAACACAGCCAAACGTTTTATAACTTTTAAACAAAATTAATTTTTCAAACTAAAATCAATGATACAGAAATTATTTTTCAGAATCTAAGCCAAACAGGCCAATGTCAGACTAAAAGTTTGAGGGCTGAAATAAAATTTAATCAAGTATACAAAAAATTATATGACCTCGCAGTTTAACTAAACCAAAAAAAATATAATTTGTAGAAATTGGACGCTTTTCGATGGGACAAAAGCATTGCTATTCTTTTTGCCATTCGATTGAATCGTCCCTATTACTATTGATTGAATTAACCACCAAATAAGAGTAGGGGTGGAAACGAGCCGAGCTCGAGCGAGCTTATATCAGCTCAAATTCGGCTTGAAATTAATTTCGAGCCTTAATTTAGGCTCAAGCTCGGCTTGAAATTAATTCGAGCCGAGCTCGAGCGAGCCTAATTTCGAGTCGAGCTGAGCTCGAGCTCTAAACGAGCCGATTGAAATTCTCGACATTATATAATCAATAGTTTAATTTTTATAGAACATTACCTACAATTTGATGCAACATGTCCAATAGTTCAAAATACAAAATAATTATAAGAAATGTGAGCTAGGGTGATTTCCTGACTCGATGAGGGTCTAAGAGAGAGAGAGAGAGAGAGAGAGAGGAAAAAAAGTAGGGATTTAAAATTTTGATTGTTATCATGTTTTAGGGTTATGTGCAACAGTGAAACAGTCCTGAAGAGAGAGTGTGGTTATGCTAAATTTAGGAGTATGGCTCAATTGCGCAGTTTGTATTCTTAGGTTTATTTTATCAGCGGCCAACCACATAATGGCCCAAATTAAATTAAAGGTCTTAGTATATATTAAAAACATTATTATAAATTATATATAATATATATAATTTAGAGCTCGGGCTTACTATTACTTTTATGGTATTGGCCTCCTTTATTACTATAAGTTTCAACCTTAATTATTATTCCAATTAATACATTCTTCATTTCGTTAGATCATACTATTTAACCACACTACCCACTCAACTCCTGGGCCACTATCATTCTAAGGGACCACACTCCCTATCCCGCTTATAACCACACATCCATCAATCCCAACCGTTAAAATTATATGGTACACAGGGGGTCTATACTCATATAAGAGAATATAGTTAGCCCGGCGATAATACCTATATATAATATTATAATATATATACTTATATCATTATATATATTATATATATATACTATATATTATATATATATTCTGACTTTTCGAGCCTAATTTCGAACGCACCGAGTAAGTACTCAAGCTTCGGCTTTTGGAAAAAAATAAATTCGAGCCTTTTATTTTGTTCAGCTGCGGCTTATTAATTTCGAGCGAGCCATCGAACGAGCAAATATCGAGCGAACACTGAGTCCGCTGCGAGCCGGCTCGCTCGTTTGCCCAGCCTAAATAAGAGTTGGCGTAAGAGCCTTCAAGACAAACACAAACCCATGTGCGAGGCGTCACATTTATGTGATCGCCATAAATTTAGTACTAAAAGCTTTCACAAAAGAAGGAAACCACGTTTGCTACCCTCCGCTCGGCTGCATGAAATTCGGATTAAAACTGCCTGCTGCATTTTCTCACGAACTGACTCTCTACTAGAATATCTCATAGCCTTCAGGCCCTTTCGGTCGCACTATGACAAGGATCTACTCAGAGAGCTAAAAAGATATCCGAGAATCTTATTCCTATTCATCCTATTACTAAGAATGTAGTATTTCGATGTTTGGTTCGTACGGTCATATTATTTAGTCATGTTATTTAAGATTACGAAAAATATACAATTAATTAATTAATTAATTAATTTAATTTTAAATAATACTATAAAAAATTTCAACATCTTTTCAAAAAAAAAGAGAGAATATATGTTAGAAAGAGAGAGCATAATTAAAGAAATATAAAGAGAAATAGAGTCGAGGTTAGAGAGAATGAGAGGGTTGAGATTTTAGAAAAAGAGGGAGAGAAATAGCTTAATTTAGAGAGAGAAAAAGAGTTGAAGTTTAGAGAGAAAAAGAAAAGTTTAGAGAGAGATATGATGTTAGAGTGTAAAGAGAAATAATACCAAGTAGCCGGCGGATGGGAAGAAAGAAAAAGATTAGACATATTATAATTTTTCCGTTCCATTAAGATAAGGATACCCACCCTTCCTCAAAGGAATGAGATTAGTACTTTGGGATGTATCTCATTTCCAAGTAAATTCAGTATTACCAACTGGATTACTTAATGCGTTTAGCCAAACACCGTCATATTTTTTTATTCCTATTGAATTACTAGGAATCTAAAAAAGATAGCGCGAACCAAACGCACCCTCAGACCAATCCCACTCTACAGTGACAGAGATAGATGGAAGAGGCTTACGTTTAAGGGTTAATTGCATACAAATTTATCGAATAGTAAATATATTTTTACAAAATTTAATTTTTAACTTTTATTTCTATAAAAATTTAATAATATTTATTTTTTTTTCTGATTTGTTACCGTTAGAGAGGGATATTCATATTTACTTGTCTAATTTATTATCGTTAGAGAGGGATATTCACATTTATTCCTCTGATTTGTTACCGTTAGATATTTATTAAATTTTTAACAATAAATAAGTAAAATGCCAAATCTTCATCCTCTTTAAAATCCAACCCAATCCATCATTGTTACAACCACTTCTCTCATTCCATTTCTCCTATATCTTGTTTTTAGCAAAGTATGAAAAAATAATAGAGAAAATTAAATGGAAAAGTAATACGCGTTCGATATGGGTGAAGCAATACGCATTGTAGATGAATAGGGACGGAGATATTCTAGTTACGGGTTCGAAACTAGCATTGGAGGAGAGCGAGGAAAAGGGAGAAGAAGAAGAAGAGTTTCTATTACTAGAGTTTTAATTGAGAGAAGAAGAGTATAATATAAGAGTCGATCATCGATTTGGAAATCGCATTATTAAAAACAACTTGGTAGCACGGAAGCTTCCGTGCTACTGATAGTATATCAGCTTAGTTCTATATAAATATATGGGAAAACTTCAAAAACCCCCCCTGTGGTTTCATGCATTCTCACTTTAGTACCCTGTGGTTTAAAACGTATCAATTTGCCCCCCTGTGGTTTCGTTTTATCTTTTCAGAAGCTTTTTCGTTAATATTTCGTTAAATTATATACAAAAAACTTCAAATAACCATCTATGTTTATCGAATATTCAACGTTATTATTGTTAATTTTAATTTGCACTGATATAAGAAAAAAAATAATAAAATTAATAACAAAAGATTAATAAACACGAGTGTGTGAGGATTGATACGTTTAAAGCGGCAGGTCGGTGTGTTGTGATGGAAGTGAGATGCTGATGAAAACACCGGGGGTTTTTGAAGTAGTTTTCCCGTTATATATATTTACTTATATTAGTAAAAAATACGATATAGATTATGAGATAGAAGAGTGTTATAATTTTAAAGTTGAAATCAATTCATTAAATATGATATATATTAAAATATTATAAATTTTTTCGTCGACCAGCTATTTTTTTTCTATTATAACAAAAAACTAAAATGAAGGAATGGTGGCTGGTGGCCGATGACATGGTGCACTGGTGCAGGGAAGTAATTCTTCATGTTTCTATGGTATAAAATGGTAGTATTACTATGACATGCCATTTTAGATTCAACCATTTAATCTATAAAATATTTAATTTTAATAATTTTTTAATTATTCTATAGTAAGTAATTTGAAGAATTGATATAAAAAATTTATGACTTATTAGTTAATTATGTGTTAACAATAGACAGATACACATTATGTAAAACATACTTAATTAAGCTTGTAAAATAAATTATCATTTAAATTTTAAAATTAGTCAATATTATTAATATATTCAAAAAAAAAATTTAAATTTAAAAATACAAATTAAAACTTTTAGATTTAATAGCAATTTATAGATTTAAATTTATTTACGATTTTACTGTCCAATTAAAGCTCAGATTTATAAAAATTCTATGTGGAGCCACCGTTATAGAAAATTTCGTCTAACCAACTGTGCAAGAAGAATAATACCTGTTATTATTTTCTGCAAAAATTTTCTCTGCACCTTGAATGCATGAAATGCTTCATTAAAGACATGATATTCTGTAATTATTTCACGAAATTAATCTACACTTTCGATATAGATAATTTAAAAGTTAAATCTAACAGAAAATCTCCTTGTAAATATCATTATTTACTTAATCTTTTCTACTTTTAAAAACCTATATTAGTCTTTTAATTTTCAAAATATTTTCGAAAACACTTAGAACGTTGATGAAGAGACTAATATGTATAAATTATTCTGACCTGTTATACAATAGAAAAAATATTTTTAATATATTTTTATTATTTTTAAGGATTTTTTCATATGAATTATAAGAAATTAAGGAATAGTAAGGAGGCGTTTGGTTCGTAAATAAGGGGAGAATATGCCATTGTTCCCGCCCTTGTTTCCAAACGCTGTATTGGTATTCGAGAATAGTAGTTCACGGATTTCTAGAATAAGCTGGTATAATCCGGTATAAGCCTCAAACTGTTGTTCCATCTTTTTTCCTAAACCAAACTTGTTCTTAAGTGAGAATACGATCAATTAAAATTTAAATTTAATTTTAATTATAGTATTAAATTATTAATTAATCTAATTAATATATTTAATCATTTTATCTATTGCTTAAATAATAAAGTAATTAATTAATTAATTTCTTATTTGTAATTAATTATTAATAATTAATGTGTTTACCCATAAACTAATATTTATATTGATCAATCATTAATATTTTTATTATCTAATTAATTTTTTTACAATTTACCAAATTAAAATAGTTTGCTAATTTAAAAATAAAATTCTTTTTTATAATTAATTAATGAATTAACTATTTTTATTATCTTATACAATATTCATAGCTAATAAATTTATTAATTTACTAAACTATTTTTAATTAATATTTTGATGTTAATTAATTAGATAAAATATTTTTAATTTAAAATTTTAACTCTTATATTTTTCTTGTTCTAATTTAACCATCCAAATACTATTTATTTTATTCTTAATAACAACTTAATTTTTATTTAAATGTAAAATTAATTTAGTTGCTGCTTATATATAAATTTGTATCTATTTATGAAATAAGCAATTTTTATTTATCCCAGAACCAAACGTAGAGGGAACCTTGAGAGAGAGCAAATTAAGTGCATTAATTTAAAATTTTAAATAATAAATAGATTTTTTGCAGTAAAAAAAAAATCGCATTTTAGCCAAATTTAAATTAATCTGATAATTAGGGTTTAGTGTCCCAGGAAACCTCTTCCCCCCTCCATTACAAAATCATCCGCTCCACCAATCATCCGCTCCATTACACTCTCTCTCTCCGACTCCCTCCGTTTCTCCCAACACTATTCGGATCGGGGTTCGGGTGCGGGTCGGCGGATCATTACTGCAACTCTGCTCACCGTTACGATCGAGAAGGGTGGCCCAGGCCCAAGCGGGATTCGGTCCAACTAGGTTTAGTTAGTTAATAGCAGTTTACAATTGAACCCTGAGTTTTACAGTTTTTTACAACTTTACCCTTGAGATGGGCTATAAATAGCTACTTTGTAACTACCTAGCAACAACTTTTGAGATCAATTCCAACTGATTACTCTAATTGCTTCCCCTCTATACCTGTCTCTGTTTCTCTCTCTACATTTCCTCTTCTCCTCTCCTTGCTCCGATCACCAACTCCGGTGTGTCCTCCGGCGATCGCCGGATTATTCCATCCCTGCTCGCTCATGGAACGTTGCTATACACCCTGATCGGAGATCCGGGAACCTTCATCGGCGCCGTCGCACTCAGGATCAGAGCTCATCATCGAGGTTGCGCAAGGGAAAAACCCATAAGCGCCATCTCTCTCCGAGCTTCGTTTCATCATCGTGATTGCGCCTCTGGTGTAACCGTGCGAGTGTTACAACTACTCTTCTTCTTCTTCTTCTTCTTCTCTCTCTTTCCATCTCCAATGTTAGTATTTAACTCTAATATTTTCATTCTTAAATCTCTGATTTTTCTTCTTTTTTTTTTTTCTCTTTTAATATAAACTTTTTTTTGAAGCTTCTTCAAGGGAGAACGAGTTGTAGCCAATGGATTCAAAGCAGCTGAGGGAGTACGCCCACAAAATGGTCGATTTCATCGCCGATTACTACAAAATGATCGAATCTTTTCCCGTTCTTAGCCAAGTTGAGGTAAAGCCCATTTTTATCTCGACTCATGGTGAGAGATTTTGCTCCTCAAAATTTATAGAAAATCCCATTTGTTAAAGCCCATTTTTAAATCTCAGCTTCCAATTGTTTTGATTTGAGTTGTTTTAGCATGTTAAATGATGAATTTTGTTTAGTTCAATTGCAGTTTTGTCAAATTTGGCAAATGAGGCTACACTAGGAGATTCCAGATTGGATTAGTTGAAATTAGATTAATTTGAATAAAACTTCTCGAGGAAGCTCTAACATTCTTTCTCATTGTTATTATTATTATTTATGATAGAAGTAGAAGCTTCAAGTTAGACCTTACAATTTCAGTCTACAAAAACTGTTCCTTGAAATTAATCTCGATGATTGGTGTAAATTTGTTTTTTTCGTTGGCATCTCCTGTGATACTTTGTTGTTTTCATTTTTGCACGACAAGATGGTTGGTTTTCCTTTTCATGTTTGTGTTAATCTTTTTTTTTTTTTAATCCATAACTTAGTACCTTTCCCTGCAGCCAGGATATCTTAAGGATCTTCTACCTGATTCGGCTCCCAGCAAGCCTGAAAATCTCGAAGATGTTTTCGTCGGTGAAACTACTTCACTGTACTTCACAACGCGAGATTCTCTTCTCTGTTTTGATTAAGCCTTCTTATATTTGCGAGAATAGGGATATGCGTATTCAGAAATGTTTTGCGTGCGCAGATATACGTCAAAAGATAATACCAGGCATCACCCATCGGCAGAGCTCCGATTATTTTGCTTACTATCCGTCTAATAGCAGCACTGCTGGGTTCCTAGGAGAGATGCTCAGCGCCGGCTTCAATATTGTTGGGTTCAATTGGATAGCATCTCCTGCCGCGACGGAGCTGGAGATGATCGTTTTAGATTGGTTCGCTAAATGCTTAAGCTGCCTGAGCAGTTCTTTTCAACAGATAAGAATTGCAATATTGTTAATGCCTGCTTTCGCTGGCTTTCGGAACGGCTTCGTTACTCTGGGAAGCAGTGGCTAGGCATTTGGTAAAACAAAATCTCTGGAGCTTTCGCTATGGGTGTATATGCAAAAAGATCCCTTTAGTTTCCCTGCCTTCTCTGCTTCGTTTTGGCTGATATTTGATGATCATCTTGCAGGGCGAGGTGGAACGGTAATCCAAGGAACAGCGAGCGAAGCTGTCCTTGTAGTTCTATTAGCTGCAAGAGACAAAATTTTATTGAAGGCTGGAAGAAAGTCCCTTGAAAAGCTGGTGGTTTATTGTTCCGATCAGACGCATTCTGCTATGTAAACAGCATGCCAGGTATTGTAAACATCATATTTGTCAAGCGTGTGGTTGTAAAAATAAGGCTTCCCTGCCTCATTCTCACACTAATAGTTCTTCCAATAAATCGACTGAATTTCCAAAGGCAACTACTTTTGTGATTTGCTTTTTCATGTTATTTGCCTTGACTTTATATGTTGAATAAGGATTAAGAGGAGATGGTTCTATTCTTCTTTTGAAATCGACAATATAAGCAGCTTACTGCTTGGGCCTTGGCATGTACCGTGCTGAGTGTCGTTATGATGTCCCATTCCACCAGCATCCTTTTGTGCAATGGTATACCATTTTTTTTTTTTTAATGTGTTTAAATGCATTCTTACGTACTCTTTTCTACTCAATTGATAGAATGATTATGTCAACAAATTTGTTGAAAACGACATATTGGAGTTTGTTAGATTAGGGGTTAAATGTTTGAGAAAACCAAAGTGCCTCCAATTTGCTCTTAGTTTCAGCAAAGTCCTTGTCAAAATGAACAAATGATGTTTACAATGGGTAGCTTTAGATGCCATTCTCATTATTTGTCATGGATCTCACCAAACTTTACTAGAAATACTTGGTTTTTTCGAGCTGATGGTTACAAATTGGGAGAACGAATCATTTTCCAATGAACCCTTAAGTGTAGCAAATTGAATCATTCAAATGAGCCCATGATGAGAGATGCTTGGATACTTTTGATAGATCTAATAATAAATTGTCAAATATTTATAATGTAATCTCTTGCGTTTAAGCACTCATGAAGTTATGAGTTGATATGCTTTTCATGGTAGATAGTAGGGATATTTCCAGAAAACTATAGAGTGCTCAAGGTTGATAGCAGTTCAAACTTTGCTCTTCTTTCTGAAGTACTTAGTGAAGTGATTTCCAAGGACTTATCATTTGGCTTGATCCCATTTTTCCTCTATGCTACTGTAAGGATCAAGTGTTAAGTTTCTTTCCTCCGAATTTTTTCCTTATCTTTGAATCAGAATGAGAAACTTTGATATAATTACCTGATATATCCCTACAAAATCATCTATATACATATGTACCCATGTAAAATCAGAATTTTTGTAAATACCCCTGGAAAGGCGCAGTTTCTTACGGAAATATCGTTATATTAAGTTGGCGAGTCATTGGAGACCTAATGGACTTTATTATCCTCTTCATTGTTGATATTGGTATTTCTTTTAGTACATATTATCTCCTTGGAATTTAATCTGGTTTGTCATCATATTAAGTTTCTCCTGATTGTTTCTTTGCATTAATGCTAGTTTTTATATGGTATTGCATGGCTGTCTTTCTATTTTCCATTTTTTTTAATTTTACTTTTTGCCTCTAGCCTCATTGTAAACCTCTGTTTAGAATCTTTGGCTCTGAATGTAGCATCTGCTTGGTTTCTTTTCTTTTCTTTTCTTTTCTTTTCTTTTTTCCTTCTTTGTCAAAGAGATTGCCATCTTGTTGCATAATGCTTCATGATATGTTTGGCATCAATGATTGCTCTTGCTTAGAAAATTGAAAATTTGTTGGAAACTTTTTTTTTTTGCTTAGAAAAAATGCTCGTTTTACAAGCAAATAGTAACAACAATTATAAAATGCTGTTTCATAGCATACTTTTAATATCAAGTTTGTAGAAAAATGTGATAAAGATGCGAACCCCAATAAGTGTTTACATATATAGCCTTTTCTTTTGTCGATTCCCTAAATTCTGAGGTGTTGAATTAGCAATTTGTTCCTTTCAGGTGAGCACTACCTCTTCAGCAGCTGTAGATTCATTATTGAAACTAGCAAAGATTTCTAAGGTATTGTAAGTTATAATTGATCTACAAAAAATGCAGAGAAATTTATGCATTAACAATGAAAATTCTTTGTAGTTGAGTACTTTGGTTCTGCTTTTATCATCTCAATTGTTACATTGTCAAAGGAGTATGCTGACCTCTCTTAGTCCCTTTGTAAGCCATTTTGAAATAGGACCTCGAACTTTTTTTTCTTCTCTTTTTTTTTTTGTGGGATACACAACTTCTCAACTTGTCTCATTATGATTTAAGAAGTTTTTTTTTTTTTTTCCTGTTGAATTAGGGAGCCTGTTATATTTAATTGTTACTGTGTAATAATATTATATACAGTGCTGTCCACTCACCAGCTGACATAGTATTGATTTGTTCACTAGTTACTATTTAGTGGCCAAGCCCTAAAGAAGCTGTCGATTTAACTGAATCCCTATGAAATTGACAGAAATGATTCAAATCAAGAAAAAATTAAGGTGACGTCAGTTGAAGAAATACAGTTGGAGGGTCTATTCCAAAATGGCCTATTTTCATACATTGTTACTATTTCTCAGAGGCCCGTTTAATTGTGAAATTTGAAATTTATTTAAAATTATTTGTGCTAGGTCCATAACATGTGATTCCATGTTGATAATGCACATGCGGGCAGTTCTTGTATATGTTGAGAGTACTGTCATCATAATGATGGCATGGAGGAAGCAGATTCATTTTGAATGAATGCTCATAAATGGTATCTTACAAATTTTGATTGCTCGTTGCTTTGGGTAAAGGTATGGCATATAGTTTGTTAATATCTATACTCTTATATGAATCCCCAATATCAAATGATGATGTGGCAACTCCTTGCAATGGATCTTGCATAGGATATGCTAATTACGTTTAAAATGTTGATGGGTTAGTCTATATCAATAATCTGAAGAATACATGGATATTGTGAGTCTTCATATTTTTAAATCAAGCATAGTTATGATTTTTTTTTTCTCCAATAAAAATTCCTTGCTAACAGGATCAAAGTGCTCTCATACAATCATTGTCCGCAAATCCCGATGAGGAGTTACAGCAGTTGCAAGAGAGAATGGCAGATCATCAAAGGTACCTAACCACAGGCCGCGCGTACATGCTTTCCGGTTTGAGCTCGCATTCTATGCAAAGGGCGACAGCATTGGGGAACTCGACCGACAGTGCTAACCTTGTTGGTGCCTATCAGACGCAATCCATGGTCGACATGGTGCGCCGATCGCAGATGCTGGGCCCACCGTCGCCTCGAAGTCCGGTCAGGCCAAAGGGAAGATAACAACATGGTTATCTTCAGTTGACCAATAAAAGGGAACAAAAAGGGTGGAAATTTATAGTAAACATTTTTGCTTCCTTGGTCAGTACTCGTATGTTTCTTTCTTATTGTTAGTGTTAAGGTGGTGGGGGGTATACAAAAGAGTAAAATCTGGAAAGGTGGAGAAGGGATGGGTTGTGTTAAATGGTGTTAAGTGTTGTAACGGGAAAAGTTGTAGGTGCTTTTTCTTCTTTTCTTTTTTTTTTTTCTCTCCGTCTCTCTCTCTCTCTCTCTCTCTTTCTAAGTATTTTGGTTTTGTGATTTTGGTGTTGTATATAAGGAAGTTTTGCTTGGTATGCTTGTAACTTTGTGGGCATTTATTGAAACACCTCTGCTTGGTCATGCTCGGCTTGTTTATGATTGAGCCAAGCTCGAGCTTTGCTTATTCAATTTTGAATCGAACTTGTGCTGCTTGTGAATAGATGCCTTAATAAGAGATTACTAAGGTTAATTAACACACCATCTTCTTCAAACACAACATCACATATTTTTAGAACTCAAGCAGGAAGACAATGAGATTTTTACTGTAACCAATGAGCTCAATTAAGAAGGAAAGGGGGAAAGAAAACATCTCAGTCCTACATTTATTGTAAATCAAAATGACTAAATTAACAAAACAGCACAACTTCATTCGGAAGCAACTGTCGACATCTTTCGGTTTTTCAGTGTAGTATTACAACATACAAATCACTTCCACTACATTTCCTTTTTTAATATTTTAGTAGTACATCTATTATGCTAGCAACAACAGGCGCGAACAAATAACGGTGGAAATAGCTCGAATCGGCACAGAAAGAGCTGCTTCATGCTTTGCTCGCTAAAGCCAACTGCAGAAGAAAGCAAGCTAACAAATCTGCTATCAAACATAGTATATCAAAATAACATAGTAAAGAAACTAAAGAGAAAATAAATATATAAAACGTAATAATGAACTACTTTGAACTTCATCAAGCAATTACTACCTAAAAGGTGAACTTTGTCAACGCAGAAATTCACCGATGCTTTCATATTTTCTGTTCTGCAATCAGTTCGGCTTGAATGTAATTTGAAGGGGGCCAGATCTTAAGCTGTTATTGAAACATAAACACATCAATCATGCATTTCATAATATAAAGGGTTGCATAAAATTTTCTTACCTTAAAGGTCAATCAATTTGGGAAAAAGAAAAACTACTTTAGAATTTCAAACAAAAATACTGTATGGTGAACTACACAACTATCTATGTTGGAAAAAACACTCATGCAACTTATATGGCCGCGCAAGATCAAGCAGGTAGAAAGCAACTTAATGCGAGTACACATGCAGAAAATAAAAAAGAGAAAAAGCAAAAAACTTTGTATCATCTCTAAAAAAGAATATATCTATCACAGATGTATAATGAAACGAAAACACTATACAATACCAATTAACCTTATGATTTATGCAAAAGTACTAAATAATTAGATAAAAAATGCAAAGTGCTGAATGATCCAACTAAACCCCTTTTTGTTTAGGAGAAAATTCAACTAATCCAAAAATCCAACTTCTAATGTCATTGATCAAAGTGTCATTTTCTCATTTTTCCAAACTCGCCGTTAATCTTCAAATCCCACAGTACTCCCTACATTTTATTTGGTGATGTTTCTTGCTCTGATCACTCTTTAGCTCACGAAACTAACAGTTAACAGCTTGTAGCCAATGGATTTATTAAGTTTAATATACATACCATTTCATTTAACTTTTTTTTTTTTTTTGAGAAAAAGATAGCACGCTACCCGCTTCATTCATAGAGGAATTGAATTAGGCTACAGTGGTGAGGCAGCCGAGGCCTCGAGGATTAAAAAAAAAAAAAAAAAACCAAACAAATAAGTTTGGTTTATTGAGTTCATTTAACTTAAATTAACTCAAAACATAAAGGACAAAAATAAGAAGTATGAACCAAACAAACAAGTTTATCAGCCTAACCAAAACGCTTTATATTTGAGGGTTTCTCCATTTATTTTTCCTAGCATAATAAAGGGCAAGAGATGCAAGATTCGTGTCATGTTCTGTTAGTGAAAATCTGCACTTCACTGTCGATTATGGTTGAGAGGAAAGGAACAATAGTAGTTGTTAGAACAAATACCGCAACGAAAATCCGAAAATAATATTTATTGGGAAATTTTGAATTTTCTCCAACAGTAGTAACTCTAAAACTAGTAAAATGAAGTCAATAGAACAGACAATAAAACATTATGCAACTTAAAATCTATATCTACACTTTTATGTACTAATACATAAAAGGAGAGCTGGGTTACATTACGGGACAAACAAGCGACACATGTCCCTCGCGCTCTCCCTCCTCCACTTCAATACTATTGCATGCATCTGGTCAATTAAAATATCATATGCACTAAACCTTTTTTTTAGTTATTAATATTTTAAAACCAAAATACTATTTAATAAATATAATCTACATCGAATAAAAAACCTATGTACAAAGTATTATAGAGTTTAAATTCCAACAATAGAGATTATCAATACGAAGTATAAGATATAAGTATAGACCCGGTGTATGGAATGATTTCTCCTCCCCACCCAGTCCTCAACTATAAAAAAAAATTGTCTACACCCCTCTATAAATATTACATACACCCAACCTAATTTTTAATATTTAATATTATAAAATTAAATCTAATTTCATAGATGCGATTTATACTATGTAGAAAGGCTTTGTACTAAAAATTTTTAATTATTTGGGGTTTCGAAAATAAAGTGCATAAAAATTACAAACATATCCGGTGCACGAAATGGTATCCTCCCTTCTAATGTGGATAAAAATATATAGATACCCCTCAACTATAAATCAGGTGAAATTACTAATGAATTAACTAAAATGACGATAGATAATTAAAATTGTTAAATGTGGTAAAATTATTAATGAATTTGATAAAAATTACTAAACAAAATTTTTATTAAATTTTATACAAATTTTGACCAAAGATCAATATTTATAATATTTTTTTATGAAATAAAATTAAATAACTAATAATTGATAATTAATATATCTATTAAATTTACTAAATTTTACATTTATATATATTTTTTTAAAAAAATTATTTTAATAGTTTCCTCTCTTTTTGCTTTCACATATGCCATTATAAAATAATTTAATTATTAATAAGTTTTTACACAAAAAAATTTATGTCGCACATAAACTAATTTATATTATTTTTATTTAAATTATTTATAATTATTAAATTTTTATTTAAATTATTAATAATAATTAAGGTAATAGATAATATAAAAATATACTTATCTAACAAATGCTTATTAGAGCTGTTATTACAGAGAGTAGTTGAAAAAAAAAAAAAAAAAAAAACAGGGCCACACAGACCTAAGATGCAAATATATATGAGAAGAAAAAGTTGCATTTAAGAGAGTTAGCAGACGTTAAAGAGATGGGGCATACCCGATCTTTTTCTTAAAAGGATTATTCAGTATACACGCACCCGAGAATATTGACGAAATTTTCCAGAGCCTTCAAATGTACTCCTTCAATTCGGGGCGACAGCCGCTGATTCTTAGATATCCATTGAGGTGGGCAGTTCTGGAATCGATCGCAGCAAACGAGCATCATGTTATCTCCAAATAACACAGGGATTGAAGATCTATCATACTGCGCGTAAGGATTCAAGAGCCGGCCTTATGAATATCTAAGCGTTGAAGGAGTTTCGGTTTTTGCAACCAGCCATTGCTCGTCGAGGGATGTGAGTTCGGTACATCAATTATTCTTAACTCGCTAACAGAGTGTTGAGGTTTCTCAATGTTCGACGGCGCAACAGAGCTGGCCGGTCGATATTAAGACTAAGAACTCCGCTAGCGTGGGGCTGGTATTTAGTGAGGCCTAATGTGTTGCAACAGTGAAAGTTCGAACGCAGCGTTGTCGCATCCTTAATCCGACAAGAATGGAGCGGGAGGAGAGCTTGTAGCCCATCCAATGACGACAGCTCTTTACAGTTCCAGATGCTGAGTTCCGACAACCTTGGAAAAACTTCCGCCGTAGGAAGGGACGTCATGCTTGCACAACCACCAATCGCCAAGGAGCGTAGATTGTTCGATTTTGGCAATGACTCCAGTAGCGGCAAATCGAGATCGCCGCTTGATTGAAGGTGGAGTTTTTCAAGTGTCTCGGGCAATCGATCGTCTAGAATCCCGTGTGTCGTGAGATTGGGACACATTATTATAGTCAAATCCTCGAGGGAGGGAAGTTTTTGGAAGAATTTTTCCGGCAAATGCCTTAGATTTTCACATCTAACAATGCATAAACTCTTCAAGGCTGGAAAACATTGTTGCTGTAACATGAATCCATCTAGAGATGTGAGGTTTGGGCACTGACAAATCCATAGTTCAAAAAGTGCAGGATGCGATGATGATGAGTACGATGCTCGTCCTTGGCCGCTACTGCAATCTTGTTGCATCATCGGAAGAGAAGTCAATCCGGCCGTCCAAATAACCAGTCGACTTAGAGTAAGAGGCAAAGCAGGCAAACCCTTCAAGCTAGGACAAAAAGCTATATCCAATTCATTAAGCAGAGGGAACATGTGCTCGCCTTCGAACAACTCCAAGTCCGGCATCCTCTTCAAGTATAGCTTCTGTAGTGATGGAAAGGCGCAACCACCAACACTTGTTGGACAACATAATTTCTTTACAGCCTGCATGCTTTCTAAACGAAGAAACTTGAGCAAAGGAAGTTGCCCAAAAGGTGGGAGGTTCTCCCATCTCTCACAGTTGGATAGTGTGATAGACCTTATATTAGAAAGAGAAGATTTCTCCGTCATCCAACATGGAGATCTAACTCCGGCATATCCTTCAATTTCTAGTTCCTTGAGATTGGTATGTGGTCTTAAATTATCAAGAAGTGGCTCATCTACCTCTAGACCACCAGAGCGATTCCTAGACCAACGGAGTGACAATTCATCAAGATTTTTTTTCTCAATCAAGTTGGCATCTGCAGCCTCTTCGAGACTCGTTACATTTTCCATACTCGTAATGCCTAATTTTCGGAGGCTTTGCAGGTTTTTTAATTGATCTATCTTATGGCTGCGCTCCTCACGGACACGGAAATTGTTTAACTCCTGAAGTGATATTAATTTGCCAATCCAAGGAATCTTGTCCATTGCATCCAGTGTCGAATCATCTATTGTCAGTGCCGGAAGCCGCATTACTTCTAGGTGATAGAGTCTACACGCAGATTGAGGTAGAATAGTTATCTCATTTTCTCTGTTACTCCCTGAAGAGAGGGAGAGGGAGAGGTAGCGGAGGTGAATGAGTTTACCAACTTCATCTGGAAACTTATAGTCAGCTGCAGTCACTTCTAGAAAGCGTAAGCTTTTTAAATCTTTTAGAACTTTATTAAAATCTACTGCAGTGAAACTCTCGTTTAAATGAATAATAAGGGTGCGTAAGTTCTTGAGATGGGAGATCATAAGAGGGTTTACCTTGTTGACAGGTACCCTGTTGACATATAAGTGGCGGATTGTTTCGGGAATATCTCTAGAACCATCATCTTCAATTCCCAAACATTCCCCTGAAGAGACAAGCTGAGCTAGATCATGCAACAGATCATGCATGACATAACCTTCCTCGCTTAGTTTGACATCAAAAAGGGATTTTCTTGCCAGATGGTTTAAATACTCCTCTCCTATATCCTCTAAACTTCGCTTTTCATGTATTGGTTGCTTGATCAACCCAGAACGTATCCACATACGGACAAGGTCACTCTTTCGAAACACATAATCCTTAGGAAATATACTGCAGTATCTAAAGCAAATTTGCAAGCTTGTCGGCAGATGATGATAGCTCAATCTCAGAATCATCCTAATGTCCAGTATTTTTCATCCATGCAAGAGTTCAAACATCCGCCCAAAATTTTTGCTGCCAATGGGCATCCCCCAAGCTTCTTTGCTATTTGCTCACCAATCAATTTTAAGTTTCCATGATCATCAATATTCGTTCCAGCAAATGCATGCGCATTGAAAAGATGCATAAAATCAACTTTTTTTAACCCAGTTAATGTTAAAGACTCTTTTTTACATCGTAGAATACTGGCTACCGTGTCCGCCACTGAATCCATTCGAGTTGTCAACAGAATCTTGCTTCCATGTTGTCCAAATTTTAAAGGACTCACCAAACTCTTCCATTGAAGAAATTTTTTATCAGCCCATACATCGTCTAGTACAAGAAAAAACTTCTTGGAGATCAGCTTTTCTTTAAGAATCTCTTGAATTGTATTAAGGCTCTTGTCGCCAAGGCTCTCCCGAACATTCGCCGCTTCCAAGATCTTTCTTGTCAGCATAGCCACATCAAATTGATCGGAAACACACACCCACAAAACCAAGTCGAAGCACTTCCGCACTTTTTCATCGTGGTAGATGAACTGCGCGAGAGTGGTCTTTCCCAACCCACCCATGCCAACGATCGCAAAAGCCGAGACCTTTCCGACAGTTGCAGAAGCATTCTCCGGCTCATCGCTTGTCGGTTTTGTTAACCATTCAACTATCCTTTCCTTCTCCGTGTCTCGACCGTAAATTGTATCCTCAGTTAAGAAGGAGCTAGTCTCACGGGCATTTCGTATCTCATCTTCCTGTTGACGCTTAACATCCGAATTGTATAGCTGCGTAACAAGGTGAAGTAAAGGCTCACTACCAGCAGCAACATGATCTAACGCCTTCACGGCCCCCCTCAACCTCGTCAAAGTGTCGTCATTTCCAAAGATATTGTCAGCAAACTCAGTAAACTTCCATTTTAAGTTGAGTTCAGTACCTTGTCGTACTTTGTTATCTCCAGCTTTCACTGCCTTCTCCAGCTCGTAGTACTCCATCTCATCAAGCACATCCTCCGCCTGATCGACAGCATCTCTGAGTTGCCACAGCCAGGCGTCGAGCCACTCGTTTTGCTTCGTAGTGACAGTCTGCCCCTCCTCGACGAAAGTCAAGATCGCTCGAATCCGTGGAAAAGCCTGACGAAGCCTCTGGATCTCCTTCTGCACGTCGCTCAGCCCGGCGCCGCACTCCCCCACGAAGGATACGGCCGCGCCGATCAGCTTCTCGATTACCACCGACGCCGCGGACTGAGCCACCAAGGCCAAAGCCATGTTTCCTGTGTAGCTCTAGCTCTCTCTACTTCTTCCTCAAATGATCAGATGAGCACAATTAATCAAAGACCGAAAGGGATGACCCAATAGTAGTATTGAACAGCCAATAATGTAGGAGGAGTTTCTGCGTAACTTCTCAGCCACTCACAAAGTCTGTTGTTTTTCCACCGTGTTGGGCCCGCTGAAAATCATATTAGCCATTCGAATCCTTATCTTAATAAAAGCTGAAGACGAAAGACTTGGCTTGATGTTCCCTGATTTGTCACTGAGCCTTCCTTCTTGATCTTTCCCCTGTTATTTTTGTTTTTTTGCTCTTTTCCCCTATTTACATCTGCTAGAGGGTGTGAGTAGAGTTGTTTAGTTCTTGTTTTGGGTTTGGTCTTATTGGTGCTTTTCCCCAATTTTTTTAGGAGGCTCTAGCTGCCTTCAACTTGTAAGCTTAGTTCATTTCACTTATTGAATGAAACAGGTAATTTACTATCTTTCTCTCAAAATAAATAAATAAATAAATAAAAGTTGAAGATTCGAACTTTATTTCATCACATCAAACTCAAATTATAAGATGTGTGACGTTCTAATTCTCAAATTTTAATTAATTATAATTTTTTATTTGAATTATGCGATATGTCGTATTTTGGTTCTTGATTTTTTTTCGAATCGTAGTACGTAATATTCTATTTGATGATGCAATACTAATTAAAACACTATATTAATTTAATATTAGTAATTCATTAATACTTATTTAATTTGTAGGACCAAAGTGAATTACTTTTTAAAGTTTCTAAGTTGTAAATGTCACACTTAAAAGCTTGAGAGCTAAATAAAATTTAATTAAAACGTAAACAAATTATATGATAACACAGTTTAACCAAGCCAACAAAATATAATATGTAGAAGGTGGATGCGTTTTGATGTGACAAAAGTACTGCTGATCTCTTTTTTTAAATTGCAACATGGTGTAAAGCAATAGCATTATTTGACCCTCTTTTTGTTCGTTGTCCTTCCTCTTTCGGCATGTGTGGAGGCCGCTCAAGAGAGCACTGATATATTTGTAAATAAATGTTATAATATTTTACAAATTAATATATATATATATATATATATATAGAATTAAGCTGGAATACTATTAAGGGCCTGTTTGGTTCGAGTTATGTAATATTACAAAGTATCTCGACATATCCAGATGTCTTGGATTTCGGCATGAGATTACTACTGATGCTGCATTAGAGCATTTGGTTTAATACAGTAATGTAATACTAGATTACAGTGTTTATAGCATTAATATGTTTGGTTCAGTTTATAAAATTTAGTAATCCTGACATAAAAGTATAGTTTTTTTCAAAATTGCCCTTGTTGTGGTCATTTGAATATTATTTTTTACAGAAATGACGAATAGAGGGAAGGAGATCGTGATGATTACTTGGGAGGACGACGTA